>NC_041049.1:4694863-4882363 GCF_900634775.1 Gouania willdenowi
GCAGAGTCAAACTTCTACCCTCAGAGGTGTCGTGATGTTCAGATGGAGCCCGTGGAGCGAATCGGGCAAATTAAAAATCAGCCGAGTCGACTGGAAACGTGAGCCATACACACAGTCTGAGGTCCAGACTCAATCTGAGCTCAGGATTAAGAGGAAGTGGATCAGCAGCTTCATCGCGAGGATTTTAAAGAGACAGTCAGCGATCTGTAAACTGCAACATAAACACAATCCCACACAACAAACATGTGGCACCGCAATCTAGAACAACGGAAGATATAGGAATGGTTTCCAACACAAATATACTTTCATTCATACATATTTACCTAAACATATAATGTACAGAATAGGAATTTATAGTTTAAGTTTAAAAAAAATGTCTTTGGAGTCATTTTTGAATCATCTTTTAGCCTCAAATAAATATGACGTCTCTTCATGTGTGGGCGAAGCCATTTTGGTAACTTTAGCCAATCACCTTTCACCTATCATGTTGTCATGACGTCAGGATTACTCTTTGTATTTCCGCTCCCATAGAGAGTCTAGGGCAGAGATGGACATTTTTTTTTATCACAGTGCAGGCCACAGAATATAGAATAATGACCAATTAAAAGATTAATACATGAAATAACACAGGATTTTTTGTATATTTTGTCATGTTTTGTACTTTTGTTTTCATTTTGTGCCATTTTCTAACATCTTGTGTGTTTTTTTTAATTAATAATAATAATAATAATAATAATAATAATAATAATGCATTGGATTTCATATAGCGCTTTATCATAGACACTCAAAGCGCTTTACATTGATGCGCATTATTCTTTCACTCAACACACAGTGGTGGTAAGCTACTATTGTAGCCACAGCTGCCCCGGGGCAGACTGACAGAAGCGAGGCTGCCATTGTGCACCATCGGACCCTCCGACCACCACCAACATTCACTCACACACTACATTCATACTAGGCAATGTGGGTGAAGTACAAGAGTGGGATTCGAATCCCCAACCCTTTGTTTATTGGACGACCCATTCTACCACTGAGCCACGGTTGGCATTTAGTAAAAAAAATGTTAATTTTGTGTATTGTGTTGTCCTGTTTAGTACTTTTACTCTCATTTTGTGTAATTTTCTAACATTTTGTGTTAGGGTTAGGTTGGGGGTTTTTTTGGCATTTTTGGGGTTTCTTTTTTTCCGTTTTTTGTACTTTTGTTGTCATTTAGTGTAATTTTCCAACATTTTCTGTCTTTTGATGTATTTTTTTCTGTCATTTTCTGTATTTCTTTAGATGTGTTTTGTACTTTTGTTCTCATTTTGTGCATTTTTGAAGTCATTTTGTGTGTTTTTTGGAGTCATTTTGTGAAATTTTATGTCTTTCGATGTATTTTTGAAGGTTTTTTTTGTATTTATTTTGTCATGTTTTGTACTTTTGTGCTCATTTTGTATAATGTTCTAACACTTTGTGTGTGATTTTGTGTATATAAATTTGGTATTTGCTCAAATTTTCTCTCTTTTGATGTATTTCATTTAATATACAGTAAGTCTTTTTTTTTTTTTTTTTGTCAGTTTGTGCATTTCCTTTTTGGGCCAAACAAATTCAGACAAAGGAAAGAAGAAATTAGACCTTTGAAAATGGCAGTGGGTGCAGCATATGAGGCCACTATCAGCTCTTCTTTCTTTGTGTTTGAGCTTTAGTCTAAGAGTGTAACCAGGATAAAACATCTGGTCTCACCAAACAAGTAGAAAAGTCATTAATGTTTTTCTACTGCGGAGCCAAGCGCAGGCCAAAGCCTGCAGACGAACTGGTCTGAGAACCTTTAATGGAGAGTTGCTCATCCTCGCCCACAGCTCACTGCTGGCGTTTGTCAAAGATTGGATAAAAGTTGCAGTTAAAGTGCAAAAATGCCCCACAACCTCCTCCTCCTCTGCAGGACGCCTGCACACATTTCAGGCATTTCTCTGAAAAGATCAGGATTTCTTCTTCTTTTTGTGTGTGTGTGTGTGTGTGCAACTTGAAAAAGTCCACAGGCAGATTGTGCTGTTAGAGTGATTCTCCTCACGTCTTAAAAAAATCCAAGGTTTCACTGTCCTCAAGGCTGGAGCTGCTTCCTCTACACCACCATCTATTACATAAGGTTTTTAAAAGGGCTTCAAGTTCCAGAGAAGAGCTTTAAAACAGCATTTCACACAATGACACCCATTAAAAGCAGCCTGAGAGGATCAATTAGCTTAAAAACATGACACATCTGGATTTTCTGCTCACACGCTTTAGCTGCTGCTTTATTTCAACAGATGATGCTTTAAATCACAGGAACAACTAAGAAAAATGTAGTTAACAGGTTGAAGGCATATACAATATAGAAATACATTATAATTACAATTATCATTTTAAAAGGTCTCTTTAGGTTTTGGGAAATCTTAATGAACATTTATTTAAAAATAATCCTCACAACTTTAATTCATTACCTTAATGTCGGTATTTCCCTTTTAGAATAACAGATGGTTAAAAAACAAGGAAAAACATCTGGATTTTTTAGGAAACCAGTGTTTTAAATGCATAATCTACAATAGAGAGTAGGAAACATCTGGATTTTGAAAGGAAACTTGTGTTTGTTTGTTTTTAAATGCACCATGTGTATGTGTGGATGATAAAAAGCTCAATTTCAGCAGGATTTCTTAGGAAACCTACAGGTATTTTGTAAAAATGAAAACTTGAAAAACTTTTTTTTTTGGAAACCTGTGTTTTGAATGCATTATCTGCATAAAAAAAGTTTTAATTTTTTTTAATGAGCAATGTGAATGATAAAAAATAATAAATAAATAAAAAGCTTGATAACATCTGGATTTCTCAGGAAAGCTGCATTTAACATCTGGACTTTTTTGGAGGGGAAATATAGATATTTAACTTTCAGAAGGTGCTGGATGGTAAAAACCCAAACAAAAACAACAGAAAAGTGTGTTTTTAATGCATTATTTGCACACACACACAAAAAGTTGGAAACATCCAGATTTTAAAAGGAAACTGGTGTGGATGATGAAAAAGCTTGATGACATCTGGAAAAACTGGTTTGTAAAAACACTTTAAAACATCTGGATTTTTAAGGAAACCCAGGCATTATTATTATTTTAAAATGACATGATCTGAAAGGTAAAACGTGGATTTTTAAAGAAACCCATGTTATAAATGCATTTTCCGCATAAAAATGCACGATCTGAATAGTAAAACATCTGGATTTTTAAAGTAACGCATGCATGATTATTTTAAAAATGCATGATCTGAATGGTGAAACATCTGGATTATTTAAAGAAACCCATGTTTTAAATGCATTTACTGCAATATCATTTAAAAAATACATGATCTGAATGAGAAAACGTCTTGATTTTTACGAAAACGCAGGTATTATTTTAATAATGTATGATCTGAAAGGTAAAACATCTGGATTATTTCAGCAAAACCCATTTTTTAAATGTTTTTACTGCATCTCTTTTAAAAAATGCATGATCCAAATTGTAAATAAATAAATAAAAAAATTATCTGGATTTTTAAGGTAACCCATGCATTATTTTAAAAATGCATGCTCTGAATGGTAAAACATCTGGATTCTTTTTTTTTTTTTTTTTTTTAAGCATCTTTCAAATGCAACATTTATCTTTAAAATGCGTGATCTGAATGGTAAAATATCTGGCTTCCTGTGGAATCCAGCTGTGTTAGTTGAGGTGTGTTGCATGGGGCTAATCCTGGTGGTGGATGGATGGTCCTACCCCCCTATACCCCCTCACCCCTACCTGCTGCCAGCTGCATCCAGCCGCAGATCTTGTAGACGGTCCCGGTGCTGCAGAAGAAGAACAGGGCGAAGCAGCCGATGCAGCTGAGAACCAGGACCATGGAGGTCCCTATGAAGACCGAGGCGGCCTTGAAGGCGCTGGACGGGATGCTGTGGAACTCCGTGAAGCTGCCCTGGCAGGTCAGGTCCCGGGACAGCCCGTTCCCGATGCAGTGGTGGAACAGGCCGAAGTACCCGGCCTGGGGGGTGTCCATGCCGTCCCCGATCCAGTAGGGCTGGATGAAGCACACCACGGTGACGATAGCGAAGAGGATGGTGAAGATGGCCCACAGCACGCCGATGGCTCGGGAGTTGCGGACGTAGTTGGTTTGGTAGATCTTTGCAGCCTCGGAGGCGGGGAGCATGGTGACGGGGACCGGGGCCCCGGGGACCATAGTCCGCTCTGTGGGTCCTGGTCTTCTACCTGCTCCTCAGTCTTTGGTTTCCAGTCACGGCTGTTCAGCCCTCAGCATCGCTGCTTCACACTCTCCTCTTCCTCTGTTTATTCTCTTTAGAAATAAAAGCTGCGTCCTTTAGTAGATTTCTGCGGTTTTTCTCTTCATGTTCCTCCTCAAAACCTTCACACGTGTCTGAATGATGGTGTGGAGCTCCTGGTGAGGTGGTCTGTGTCAGACAGCAGCTCAGCTCCTACTGAGGCTGAACAAACCCTCATCTATAATCCCATAGGCTGACGTGTTATTCCTTCTCTCTTAAACGAACAGGACGTGTTAGAGGCGCTCAGTTAAATACATGTGAGCTGCATATAAGTCACAATCCACAGGAGTAGAATCCAAATACTCATTGTTTAATTTGTATCTTTTTAAATTATGGGTGTGGGTGTGATTTGATCGCTTTCTATATTTTAGTCATTTGAAAAATCGTTTTAGCCTGTTCTAATTTTTGGTCTGCTTGATAATGAGTTTTGATTTATTTTAGGTTTTTAATTTTATTTATTTATTTATTTATTTTTTAGCTCAGTGTGGTTCGGTTTACTTTAGTTTAGTTTGGTTGAGTAGAGTTATTCCACTATTATTATTATTATTATTATTATTATTATTATTATTATCATTATCATTATCATTATCATTATTATTATTATTATTATTATTATTATTATAATAATAATAATAATAATAATAATAATAATAATAATAATAATAATAATAAAAGATAGAAGCTTTATTGACATTCTACAACATATACAATCGATATTAGGGTGCTCTCCAAGAATGAGGAGTGACATATATCACACACTAAATAAATATATATAATACTCAGTATACACTATATACATTTTTTTTTTTAAATTAAAACTGACCTGTTGGTGAGATGAGTAAATACGGCACAGATAAATATGGCACATCTATTTCAGTGATCAACATTTTTTAAACTAAAAGCAGTGGCAAAAGAGACAAACTGTTACCTTTTCATACAATTACTCACAATAAAATGTAATATAAAACTATCTATCGTAGTTATTTACACTCGTGAGGCTGTAAAACTTTATACTTAGTTAACATTAAAACATAATTATGTAATATATGTATTTTACCCCCAAATTGAGCCGATTATGTGTTTCATCTAAATAATAAAACTCTCGAGTATCAAAACTACATTACCCACAATCCCATAGGCCAAATGTGATTGGATGACATACGTAACGACGTAAGTGACGTTCCAGGAAAACGCGCGCGAAAGTACAGCGAGAGTTATTTGTTATTCTCGACGTTTTATACTTATTTTGGAGTCTATTTGTCCTTTTCTAGCAGTTTACTAGACTTTGTTAGTTTTAGAGTCTTTAGTTTATGTTGCTATTTCCTGTTTGGGTCGGTTTTCTTTGCCTAAACGCTGTATTTAAATCCAGTAATGTGAAATCTTTGCTAAAGTTTTGCTTGTTTTTTTTAGCTGTAAGTTGAGGCGGACGTAGTTTGGGTCCTGGTACTGGTTCTTTTGCTGGTCCTAGTTCTGGTACTTGTTCTTGCGCTTGTACTGGTACTGGTTCTGGTTCTGGTTCTGGTTCGGTCTGCGGGCACCGGGATGACGGGAGTCCTCCACCATCCGGGTTACGCTGATGAGAAGCTGCAGAGGGTGGAGCAGCTGATCCCCTGCAGGGAGCTCCAGGCTGGGATGCTGGTGTCACTGATGGGTCAGGTACTGTGGAGCCACAACATTAGGACCACCGATGCATGCCATAATCCATCTATTTATTTTTTATTTTTTTTATTTATTTTTTTACAGTCAAAATAAAGCAGCAAACACCTCCAATAGACATCTAAACTAAGTTAAAACTAATTATTTCTACCAAAGAAGCAGATCCAGTTCAATGTTTGTGAATTTAAGTCATTTTTAAACACTATATCAACAGCCACAAAAAGATTATAGCCTACGTACTGTTTGAAGTCCCTTACTTTTCTCTGCATTTAACAAAAACAACAGTTAATAAAGTGACATTTATAATGCTATATCTGTAACCAGTACTGTTATTTGATTGAAATTGTACTCAGTACTCATTGTAAACCCCCCACTTACCGCTTATTTACTTATATATTTTTTCTGGACAGTTATCTTGACCAATATCTATTATTTAATTTATTTTTTTATTTTACATTTTTATTTTTGCCTTAATTTTTCCTTTCTGTGTTTGTATTTAGCTTTCTTGTTTGCTTCCACTTTGTGTCTCTGGCTGATGTAGCGTGTGAATTTCCCCGACGTGGGATGAAATAAAGGATAATCTAATCTAATACAAGTAAATCATTCATAATATACTCAAGTACAAGCATATGGTACTAGTTACTTTCACCCACCACGTTTATTTTTGGTAATAAATAGATAGATAGTTTATTTTATTGTCATTCAACATAACATCAGAAATTCACTGCAGAACCAAAGTGCGTAGCGTTTACTGTAGCCACAACAGTTGGATAAGCAATGATAATACAAGAATAAAAGGGATAAAAACCTGGTCAGAGAAGGATGCCGATAAATACATTGGTGCAAAATGTACGTGCAACAGTTAAAATAACAGATGATATAAATAAATCTTGCCACGGTTCCCTTACATACAGTAAACATCTCATGTATAAACTTAAAAAAGGAAGAGACAAAATCTAAAGTGAAACTTTAATTTATTTTCCACAAATACATCTGTATAAAATAAAAGGTTTGTCCAAATGTACTATTATTTTTAAAAAATGAAATCACACCAATAAATTCAATTAAAAAAAATAAAAAAAAATGTTCAATGCCAAATCTACCATGATGTGGGTAACAACATAATAGGTGGAAAAACCACAACCTGAACCAAAGAAAGTGGCTTAGTGGGCATTGATCAGAAATGGCACGACTAAGAACATAATATAGATAATGTACATAAACTCTTCATGGATGTGATGAATGTTACACAGCTGATAAAGGCTTTGATGAATTAACCCATGATGTTCTCCCTCCAGCCTCAGCACTACAGCTACCCCTCCATCTTCATCTACGGACACAGAGCTTCAGGGAAAAGTCACGTGTTGCACATCCTGATGAAGGAGCTGGAGGTGACTGCATTAGTTTATTATTAAAGCTAGGGTGGGCAATTTTCTCCAGATACACTTGAAGTTTTTGCTTGAAATTGTCTTTATTTCCTGACAGAAATTAAGAACTTATGTGCTCTGAAAAAAGAACAAAAAAAAATCCATCATCTGCAGCAGCTGTAAATCGGTAATAACTTCAACCAATGGGAAAAAAAACGAACGTTTTTTTTTAACCAATCACGTCTCTCTGTCTCCCTGCTCGTTCCAGACCCCTCGCATGCACGAGCTCACGCTGAAAGCGCGTCACCGCTGACAGAGTTAATTAGTTTATTGTTTACTTACTGCTGAATGAGACATGAGACAACAAAGTTTCTACACAATACAAGCGATGAGCTGAGGTCTGCTATTGGAGCAGCTGTGTGCATGCATGTGAGTGAGAGAGAGCACAGAGGGGAGGGGCGAGGGGGGTAAAGGCGGAGCCGTCGGGGAGGCTACGTTCAAAATCATGCTGGCTTTTGAAAATCACCTACCCTACCTTTAACTCTCCTCCTCGTATGTCTTCTAATTAGGGATGTCCCGATACAACTTTTTCACTTCCGATACAATGCCGATATTGCAGCCTAAATATTGGCCAATATCGATACGATACAATATCAACACAAATCTTACATACTTTTATGACTTATTTTGTAGTGTAGAATGTTAGAAAAAGGCTTGATCAAGTGATGTTACTCAAACAGAGAACAATAGTCACGAGAAAAAATTACCCATTCATTATTAACCAATTGGTTACATACATTTTCCATGCAACCTTCAACATATTATCTACAGTATTCTAGAATTAATTAAATATAATATATATCTGAGATTTTAGATGCAGCCTGATAAAATCCGATCTTTGTTTTCTGGCTGATATCGGACCGATATCAATATCGGATCGGGACACCCCAACTTCTAATTATCAACCGTTTATTGGAATTAAACAAATCACCTTCTTGGCGTAATGTGAAGCTTTAACTCTGAGTCTTTCCTCCACATTCTTTTTTAGGTCGACAAAAACATTCCCAGTTTTGTGATTTATTTCAGCAGAAACTGAGCTGTGAACACTTTTAAAACTTTTTAGTAAAATAATAACTCCTATCAGACCAGATCTGTGACTTGATCATAATTCATCCTGATTGATCTCATTGTATCTAATACTAGTTTAATCTTGGATTAGTTTACACAGGGTTAAATGATTTACTCTGGATAGTTTTATCATAGTTAGACTTTTTAAAAATCTCAGTGTAATTTGTTTTAGATTTTTTGGCACCGTCATAGTTGATGTTCTCTGTTATTTTACCATTGTATAAATTACAGTTTAATTTATCTTTATTGTTGTCTTAGATTTTTATTTATTTTTTTAGTTTATTTTGAGTTAGTTTAGAATGTGATGAGACAATATGTTAGATAATTAGATAAGACATCTTAAACACAAATTAAAAGGTTGTTTATTGGACTTGTCTCGGCTTAATTTATCCATCATTGTTTGTCTTAGGGAATATTTTTGGGGTTTACACTAAGATTGTCATTTAATTCTTTTATTTTATGTTGTACATGTCATTATGATTTTATGGCACGGTTGTTTTATTTCTTTTTTTCTCATTGTTTTCCTTCTGTGTTGTAAATTTACATAATTTAAAAAAAAATGTATTTATCTTGTCAAACATTTTGTTATTGGAATAAATGTAGTTATACCGGTGTTTAAATATGACCTCCTTTTTTTGTGCTGATTGTCAGTTTATACCTATTGAAATATTTAATTTATTTACTGCCATTTTCAATGATCTGATCATTTATTTTGTCACTTCCTATTGTTCTACATTGACGTCCCATCACAGCTGCCTCACGCTGCCGTCAGCTGTGTGGAGTGCGTTTCCGCCGCACTGCTGTACGAGCGCGTGCTGACGTCATTCTTTGGCCGAAGCGCCGCGTCCTTCCTCCCACGCAGTCCGTCTCTGTCCGAGTTTGTGCGTCTCTACAGACACCAACGCTCACAGTCGCCTGCAGAGCAGACACGATACATCGTAAGTATAAAAAAAATCAACTAATCCACTCTGTGCATGTGAGACCTGAATGTTTGTGATAATAACAGAATTAATGATTCACTGAAATATCCTCAAAACGGACAAGAGTTTGTTTATCTTTTCTTTTTGATCCTAAATTTCTTGCTGCATAAAACACATTAAAAATAAACATTTGCAGCTTTTTTGGATTTATATCAAACATGTAAAAAATTGCATGTTTAAACATCCACTTCAGTAGAAAATACTCAAAGCCTGTGTCAGTAAACTACGGAAGAGGATTAGGGCCACTGGGAAAAAAACAAAAAACAGATCCAGTAAAAAAAAAAAAAAAAAAAAACAGATGTAGAACAATTTTTAAATCCCATAGTTTATTTATTTATTTATTTTTTTTTTTGTCTGAATCTTTCTTTTTTTTTGTCTTGATTTTTTATTTTATTTTTTACGTCTTATTTTTTATTTTATTTTTTACGTCCTAATTTTTTATAAAATGTGTATTTTTATTGTTTTTTTTATCTTATTTATTTATTTATTTATTTTCTAGTCCTGTTTTCCGTTTTATCTTTTTGCTTGCAGGTGTTGTGAAATAGTAACAGATGGGAGAAAAAAAGAAGAAAAAAAAAACATCACTGGGAAAAAAAGTGAAGACCAAATGAAATATATATATATATATATATATATATATATATATATATATATATATATAAAACAAAATTTAGACAAAAAAATAATATTAAAACTTCAAAATTACCAAATGATTTAAAAAATGTTCTACAATTGTGATTTTTATTTTTTTTTCTTCCACGACTGATCTGTTTTTTTTTCAATAATTCTGTCTTTTTTGGGGGGGCTTTCAGTTGACCTAACTCTGTGCCGTAGTAAACAGACCCCATAAAACAGCAACATACAATTTTTTTTTCATTCCTACCTTTTCTATTTGTGCACATAATAAAAACAAAGTGACATGTGCATTTTTCAGGTAATGGAGAAGGCTGAACTCCTGAGAGACGCTGATGCTAACCTTCTCCCTGCTCTGCTGCGTCTTCAGGAACTGGTGAGAAATCACAGCTGGCTTCATTCTTCTATTTACTCCATGGTGTGAGGAAATGATTGGTAGAACCTAACAGTTTTTAATCAGCTAAAGTAAAGTCTGCTTCTTTAATGTCACGTTATTACACTGTGGTTCAGATGTGATAATTAGGATGTTAATGTGATTGTGAGGTGTAATGTGTGTTAATGTTCCTGCAAAGCAGAGAAGGAGAGAATACGACACGCACGTGTGCTTTAACGTGTGTTCACACCGAACGCGACTGTAGCAGTTGCTTCCATCGCCCCTGATGTGTCGTTTGCACATAGCGGTGCTTTTTGGTCACTCCATCACTTTATCACCCCGGTGACGTGATCACCAGGGAACAGTGTGTGTGTGTGTGTGAAAGAGAGAGATGGTTGATCACTTCTTTTCCTTCTTGCTCTGCTTTTACGGTTTAAATGATCAACTTATGGAGATAGTAAAGGAACAGTTCACTCAGAATGTGTTATGATCAGTAGTTACTGTGGTTTTCCAGAAGTTAACCGCTTTAATTTTGCCCCGATAAATTGAGGAAGTCGTACAGCCTCCGCTGCAGCCGTCTGTGCTGAAGTGGGAGGGAGCAGGAAGGGGCTGCAGCCTCCGCTCTACACACAGTGAAGGACGAGGGATTTGTCGCTTAAAAAGTTCAGATTTTTCAACTTTGAGCGCCGAGACCGTGCTCGACCTTTTCGCTGAAATTACACGTCACGCCGCTTGAGGGGAGATAACTTGAGGTTGCGTCATTTACATTGATTTGAATGTAATCGAGTTGCTTCAGTCATTCGGTCACGTTCGGTGTGAAAGCCCCTTTACTGTTATGAAGCCTTTTTATTTTGGAGCATGTGTTTGAATTTATTCAGATTTTGCGCCCTCGGACCTTTGAAGCATGTGGTGTCCCTCAGGGCTGCGTTTTGGGCCCAATAATATTCACCACCTCCATCTTGTGATATAGTGTCTGTAGGGTAGTGTTTGCGTGGGTGAGCTTGTGGGATTCTGTGTGCCTGTGACTGTAGTAGTTGAGCAGAGCTCAGCTGTCACTGCAGCGTTGTGTGCTGCCTGACTGGGCGTGTCTTAGCTGCTTCACGAGTAACACCCATAATGAAGGCATTTTTTTAAATGTCCCCCCTAGTGGTTGGTCAGCAGAAAGCAGGGGTTTAGTTACTCATCACTAAATTTTAAAAATAAGTAATGATAAAATAATTTTAAAATACCAAAAATTCCCGTTTCAGGAAAATTGCAGCCCCTGCTTATGCCCTTGTTTTTACTGTATTCTGTTGCGCTCAGAGCAGGCGATGATGGTTTGCGATGTTGTTGATTATAAAGATAAAAACATGAATGTGTTGCTGCTTTGCAGGTGGACGACAACATTACCGTCATCCTGCTGAGTGAAATCGTCTGGGAGAAATTCAGGCCAAACACGGGCTGCTTCGAGCCGCTTCTGCTGCATTTCCCAGACTACAGCAAAGGTAGCGTCGCTCGCCGAGGTCGCACTGCGAGGATTACCTACATTACAAACTTGTTCTGTTGATGGTTGATAGATAAAATCCTCACACTTATTGCTTGTTCACTCAGCATTTCTTCTTATGCTTTAAATAGAATCATGGAGTGTAAAGTTAACCAACCTGGCAACGCAGCTTCTACAGTCACGATAATATGTTAACGTTTCATTTATTCTGACAACTTTTTTTCAGGAAATGTACTTTGATCTCCTGACATGTTTCAAATGTCAATTGGCAGTCTTCTTCAGAGGCATCTGCTGATTGCTTTGATGTGTCCTTGACTACCGCGTAGTAACTCTAGGAATTATTAATTACACACAGTCACGTCTAAAGAAAGTAAAATAAAATAAATACTCAAGTAAAGTACAAATACCTCAGAAACCTACCAAAGTATTTGCACTGTTACTTCACATCTGTGATACCAGTTAATCAGAAAGCTGCATGACGTGGTTCTGAACCTGTGTTAACCTGGCTCTCATTGTGAGCTTTGTAGGTCAGTGACTGCGTGTGTGTTAAAGTGTGCGTTCAAGTCTGCAATAAAGTGTGCATTACGGTGTGCGTTACAGTAGTCTGCGTTACAGTGGGCCTTACAGTCTGCATTACAGTAGTCTGCATTACAGTAGTCTGCCTTACAGTGTGCGTTACAGTAGTCTGCGTTACAGTGTGCCTTACAGTGTGCGTTACAGTGCGCGTTACAGTAGTCTGCCTTACAGTGTGCGTTACAGTACGCGTTACAGTACGCGTTACAGTGTGCGTTACAGTCTGCCTTACAGTGTGCGTTACAGTGCGCGTTACAGTGCGCGTTACAGTGCGCGTTACAGTCTGCGTTACAGTCTGCCTTACAGTCTGCCTTACAGTGTGCGTTACAGTGCGCGTTACAGTGTGCGTTACAGTCTGCGTTACAGTGTGCGATAAAGTGCGCTTAAAAGTGCGCGTTAAAGAGTACTATAAAGTGTGCATTAATGTGTGCTATAAAGTGCGCGTTACAGTGTGCATGTGTGCGTTAAAGTCTACGTTGCAGTGCGCGATAAAGTGTGCGTTAAAGCATGTGTCCTCCTGTTTCAGGCGAGTTGCAGCAGATCCTGTCGACAGACTCTCATCCATCCTACTCGGCCGAGCTTTACTCATCCTACATCAACATCCTGCTGGGCGTCTTTTACTCAGTGTGTCGGGACCTCAGGGAGCTTCGGCACTTGGTCAGACGTTGATACATCACAGCACACGTTTTACACTCATTTATTTATTATAGTTTTGAATCATTTGTTTGTTTCTCCGTCTGTCCAACCAGGCTGCTCTTAACTTTAATAAGTTCTGCGAGCCTTTGACGGAAGGAAAAGGTGAACATCACTGAGACATCACTCTGAAAACACCAGAACACACTTTTATTATCCAGTTTTTTTTTATTTATAGTGTGAAAGTAACAGAAAATATACATATTTAATTAATTAATCAGAATCAGAATTACCTTATTTATCCCAAGGGAAAATGACTTAAAATTAAGAATGTGCAAAGAAACAACATGTAAAAATATAATGTATGAATTAATTTGGTAATAATTTTTTCCGAATGTCAGATTGAAACATTTTAAATAAACTCAGTTTCTTATAACTAAAGAGAAAAGGTTTATGATTAAAAACCTTTGTTGGGGTTTTTTATTTGCGTGGGGTATTTTTTAATCTCTGTAAATTTAATAATAATGTTAAGTACTTTGAGTTATTTTTTACATATGAAAAGCGCTTTATGAATAAAGTTTGATCTGATTTGATTAAAAAAAGGTGCAATGACAAATAGAACATTAAAGTACAAAGTTTTAAACGTAAAAAAATAACTTCAAGAATGATAAAAAAAATATTTTTGGAGCAAAATATTAAATGGAAAAATAAGAAATATTTAAAGCAGTGAATAGAAAATGAATTAAGAACAATAAAACACAGTTAAAAAGGGAGAAAAATCTAATTTAAAATTTAAAGAAACGTCTTTAAATATTATTTAATTATTATTATATAGAAACTTGATTTATAAAGCATTTCATGAATAATTCTTAAGAAATAAAACTTCATAAAGGAGTTGAAAAAAAGTCAAATTGATTTAATAAACATTGAAACAAAATTGAATTAATTAATTATAAAGTAATTGTCCATATGGTCCAGAATTTTGATTAAAATGAGGAATAAACAATTTAAAGAAATATGACAAAAAGTGCTATTCTTTAAGAAAAAAATAAATATTACAATAAAAATTCAAAGTGAAAATGCCTTAAAATATTTGTATTTATTTATAAATGGCGTCCTCAGATGGCTTTAATTCCTTGACTTTTTGTTTTTAACCTTTTCTTTTTTATCTCCAGTGAAGGAAACAGAAACTCACAAACTGTGGAGGAACATCGAGCCTCACCTGAAGAAAGCCATGCAGACAGTTTATATCCGTGAGGTTTCAAGGTCCGAACCCTTCCTCCTGAATCAACTAATCACTGTGATGATGATGATGATGTGTCTCTTCCTCAGCCTGCAGTGGGAACAGATGCAGCAGACGGAGGACGAAGGCGGAGCTTTGAGAGGTGGAAACGGTTTTATTTTTTTATTTAATGTTACTTGATGACGCTGATTTTCTGCTTTTATTTCCTCCGTTTGAAGGTTTGTCGGCTCACACTCACGTAGAACTCCCTTATTACTCCAAGTTCCTGCTGATCGCTGCTTATCTGGCCTCGTACAACCCGGCTCGCACCGACAAGCGCTTCTTTGTCAAGGTTTGGTTTTTAAAGTCCTGCTTCATTAGAGCTGTTTTTAAAGCTGATTTCATATGAGATTTATTATTAATTAGTTATTGATTAAAATCCTGCTGAGAACCAGGATGAAAAATTCATCAATTACATTTTTTTGTGTGATTTCCTGCCATATTAGAGCTACACTGTAAAAAAAACATCATGTGCAATATTATTTATGATTTTTTCCTCTTAAATATTACTTGTACTCGCATATCTTGTATACTTTATTCATACATAGGTTTATTATATATTGTTAAAATTTTTCCTTTCTGCATAGGGTGTAATGTATATTATTATGCTGCTTTAACAAGTGAAGTGGGATCAATAATGTTTTTGAATTCAGTTATTTATTTTTTTATTTTTTTAAATACAATATGCTGCCAAATAACACATACACTAGTGACTAGTAAAATAATTAATTACAAATACTAAATATAATTTTTCTTAAAAAGAAAGAGAGAAGAAAAATTAAATAAATCAAAGTTTATACATCGTAGATGACATTATAGTCAGAGTACGTTGAGATACACTGTTAAAAAAAAAAAATACTGTAGTTTTTACAGTAAAAAAAACTGGTAATTTTTGTTGGCATAATTGGTCAGTAAGTACTGTTTTTATGGGGGAAACAACTGTATTGCTGATTTTACAGTGTAAAACAACAACTTAGTTTAATTCTTATTTTTTAAGGTCTTTTTATTTACATCTCTCACAGTGGAAAACTGGAGGGTTTCACTGGAAATACATGTGAAAACTTCTCTTTGTGTCCTGCCATAATTCAAGTATTTAAAATTTATTTATTAATTTATTAGAAAAATGAAGTCATTTAATCTCTTTCCTATCTAATAGCATCATGGGAAAATCCGGAAAACCAACTTCCTGAAGAAAAATGAGAAGGTGATATTTCTCACACGCTCTCTGCTCGCTCCAACTTTGAGTCCCTGATTGTTAAGAGTGTTTGTTTGTTTGTTTGTTCTATTCCTGCAGACCAGTAACCACCTCCTGGGGCCGAAGCCGTTCGCTCTGGACCGTCTGCTCGCCATCTTCTACAGCGTGGTGGACAGCAGAGTGGCTCCAACCGCCAGCATCTTCTCACAGGTCTGACAATCTCACTTTGAATTACAACACCAGTCAATAAGAAGATTTAGTTACTTATTTAAAAAATGCTTTTTCTTTATTTTTGTATGATTTTCAGCTTTATTTTGACTTGTTTTTTGCTTTTCAAGATTAAAAATGTTGTCATATGCACAGCAGTGCTTAACAATGGAAATCTTACTTTGCGGAAGTTAAACAATAAACAATTTAACAAAACTATAGAATAAAATTAAATAAAAATAGTTCACAGATTAAATTCAAACAACGTGATTAAAAAAAGAAAGTGTCTGTTTGTACGTTTGCCTTACGGACAACCCCCGCTGCTATTGGTACGGTTACCGAAGTACCCGTACGTAGCGTCTAAGGGTTAGGGGTAGGGTTAGGGTTATAACCCAATACCGCCTCAATTTTTAGGGTTAGTCTTAGTCAGGCAACCGAAACTGGCCAATGAGGGGCGCTGCATACGGATAGAATGTCGGTATATTGATACGGCAACCGTACGGATAGCCACTGCCTATAAAAAAAATGGTCCAAGGTATTGTGTAAAGTAAAAAATATTGTATAAATGCTGATTATTGTCCATTAACATGCATGTGAGGGTTGCGTGTTAAATAGCATTTTCTGCTTGGTCAAATAAATAAAATAAACAAAAATATCGCCTTTTCCGTTACAGGAAGTTAATTTTGTCATTTGCGTTCATTTTCCATGATCGCAGAAAATCTAAAACCCTGAAAAAGTTGGTAGTTTAAGACTTTAACACGTGATCAGAATTAATAAACGTGGGACACAGGATTTATCGTTGATGGTAGGAGTGTTATCGCGATATTGTGAAGATATCTGTTCCAAGCTGCGCGTCTTTTTATAACCCTAACCCGGTTTTGGAACAAGGTTTTTATGGGCATTCTTAGCTAAATTGAGGGACAAATGGCCCGTGGCCCTCGCTAATTTCCGACATGGGAATTTATTGTTTATATCGTGGGATGACAAATTCTTACCGGTGAGAATATTTTTGACGATAAATCATAAACGATAAAATATCGCACATTCCTATTATTGAGTTGAAAAGGTAGAGTAAGTAGGTCCAGAGTTAAAGTTCAATAAAAGCCTGGATATTTTTTCTTTCCAAAATATCGTATTGTATTGTGAACTCTGTCGATCGTCCCACCACTAGTGATCAATGATCAACCATAAAAACTTTGGTCAGAAACCAAACGTTCCTCCTTTCAGCGTATCTGTGTAAATGCTGATTATTGTTTCAGATTTCATCCCTGGTGACGTTACAGCTGCTGACTCAGATCAGCCACACCGACCAACTGGACGCTCCCAAATACAAATGTTCTATTTCTCTGGACTTCATCTCAGCCGTCTCCAGGTGTGTGTGTTAACGCACGCCTCGAAAAACCCACGGACACGCCCACAGGAAGTGACCTTTAATGTGCTTTGTGTTCCAGGACGGTGAACTTTGACATTGTAAAGTATCTGTATGACTTCCTGTGAGCAAGTGGAAACAAGACATGTGGTGTCAGTAAGGTGAATGACGACTCGATGGCTCGCACAAACACACACACACAAACACACACAAAGATTCCCATCTAATTATGACGCCGCCACCTTGTGGCTTATTGATAGTTAAATATACCCATTTGTACAAAATAAAAGCCTGAAATCAACTTAACACAAGAGTTGTTTTGGTTTATTTTTATTTTTGTTATAAAAAATCTTCCTAAAAAGGATTTTACATGTTTTTTGTATCATACAGGTTTGATTAATTCAGTGTCAGAAATCACAATAATAATCAAAGTTATAACAATGGTATTTCTAAACAACGCAATCAATTCTATGCACAAACACAGAACATGCTGTGCATTTTAACCAGTTTCAGGCTGAAAATGGTTCCCAGGGAACAAACCCTTTAGGGCGAGTCTTAGTATTTATTTTTTATTTTTTTTCAAAAGGTTTATTTAAAAAATAATTTTTTTTCCCCACATAATCCACATTCCAAGAGGATTAAAGTAATAAGAAAACAATATTTTGATTTAAACTACAGTAATATTATATATTTAATAAAAATTTAATCTTTTTCTTTTGGTAAAAGTTCAAAGAAACTTAATTTGTAAAAAACAAAAACAAACAAACAAAATTTATAAATGTATTTTCAGATGTAATTTTAATGTTTTTATTGCTGGTCCAATCTGAAATGTTAAATTCAAATTAGTTCATGTATCATTTGCTCTGTGTCCTCAAATGATAAACTCAAGGACTAGTGTATTTCTCACAGAAGGAATAGTCAGGATTGTAATTGTTTTTTTGTACAACGCTCTGAGTCCTTCAGTGATTTGAGACAGATGAATCGGGTGCATTAGAGAAGCTGTGGTCCAATCAGGAGCTAAAGCTGTGGTCCAATCAAGAGCTAAAGCTGTGATCCAATCTGGAGCTAAAGCTGTAGTCCAATCAGGAGCTAAAGCTGTGGTCCAATCAGGAGCTAAAGCTGTGGTCCAATCAGGAGCTAAAGCTGGGGTCCAATCAGGAGCTAAAGCTGTGGTCCAATCAGGAGCTAAAGCTGTGGTCCAATCAGGAGCTAAAGCTGTGGTCCAATCAGGAGCTAAAGCTGTGGTCCAATCAGGAGCTAAAGCTGTAGTCCAATCAGGAGCTAAAGCTGTGGTCCAATCAGGACCTAAAGCTGTAGTCCAATCAGGAGCTAAAGCTGTGGTCCAATCAGGAGCTAAAGCTGGGGTCCAATCAGGAGCTAAAGCTGGGGTCCAATCAGGAGCTAAAGCTGTGGTCCAATCAGGAGCTAAAGCTGTGGTCCAATCAGGAGCTAAAGCTGTAGTCCAATCAGGAGCTAAAGCTGTGGTCCAATCAGGAGCTAAAGCTGTAGTCCAATCAGGAGCTAAAGCTGTGGTCCAATCAGGAGCTAAAGCTGTAGTCCAATCAGGAGCTAAAGCTGTAGTCCAATCAGGAGCTAAAGCTGTAGTCCAATCAGGAGCTAAAGCTGTGGTCCAATCAGGAGCTAAAGCTGGAGTTCAATCAGGAGCTAAAGCTGGGGTCCAATCAGGAGCTAAAGCTGTGGTCCAATCAGGAGCTAAAGCTGGAGTTCAATCAGGAGCTAAAGCTGGAGTTCAATCAGGAGCTAAAGCTGGAGTTCAATCAGGAGCTAAAGCTGGAGTTCAATCAGGAGCTAAAGCTGGAGTTCAATCAGGAGCTAAAGCTGTGGTCCAATCAGGAGCTAAAGCTGTGGTCCAATCAGGAGCTAAAGCTGTGGTCCAATCAGGATTGAGCTCTAAACGCTTTGTCTCCGGCTGTGAATCATGGCCACAATGTGGCTCAGGTCCACGCTCTTCATCATCACCTCCATGAAGTCTTCATCACTGCGCGCACCGGCCACAAACTCCTCCAGAGACAGTTCACCTGTCACCGTCACAATAGAAGCACACTATCAATAAAAGCCAACTGTCACAATAAAAGCACACTGCCAAAATAAAAGCATGCTGTCAAATGAAAGCACACCGCTGTAATAAAAGCACACTGTTGCAATAAAAAGCACACTGTTGCAATAAAAGCACACACTAATCCATAATAAACTTACAGTACATATTTTTTAGAAACAGTTATAGAACAATGTTGAAAGTAAAACCAGTCGATATTAAATCATGTGTTTGGGGATTTGGTCGTGAAATCAAAGACTGTCGTTGCCTCAGATGCTCCTCTTTTCTTGTTTTTAAGCTCCTCCTCCTTTGTCTGAATAAAATGACCTAATTTCTTTCTTTATAATAGTAGCTGAGTGAACGCTCATGTCCTCAGGCAGGGTTTTGTTCCTGCTAAAATATAGGATGACTCAGCTCTTAGACTATTGATAAAATCTGCTTCAGGAAGGAACAACATGGATGAAGATTTAGAGATGGTTTCAGATTCCTGTGGTTCCCAGTCTGGCTCTAAAGTCTGAACTGTGTTTAAAGTCACATTATTTTACTGGTTATCTTCGTTATCGTAACACTGCTGTGTCTCCATGTAGAACCGCAGTGTCATCGTTACAGAGCGACCGCTGACTCACCGTCTCCGTTTATATCGATCCTGTCGAACACGCTGTTGGTGAAATCCTCTGCGGTCGTTTCGTGGTTTTCGTTGCCGTTGATCGCACGGATCGCCTGGAAGGACAAGAATGTCTGAATGTCTCGCCTTCATCTCACTGACACCAAGATGATGGTGGAGATGAAGATGAAGATGAGAAATATGACGATAAAGATTTTAGCGATAATGATGAAAGTGGTGATGGTGATAATTTTTTTATCTTAAAGAAGATGATGATAGTAGTGATAACAATGGTTATGATTGTAATGATGAAGATGTTCTGCGTGTCCTATCTTAATGATGGTGGTAATGATGATGTCCTACCTTGATGATGTTGAGGAGTTCGTGGCGGTCGATGCATCCGTTTCCGTCCACGTCGTAAAGTTTGAAATACCAGCGCAACTTGTGCTCCATCTTTCCTCTCATCACCAGACTCAGAGCGGCCACGTACTCCATGAAGTCGATGTATCCGTCCTGCATAACGTAGCATGAGTCAGCGTTATTAGTCATCACAAACGTGAGTCAGCTACGGGTCAGCAGTATACGTCGTCATAAACATGAGTCAGCGGTATAGGTCGTCATAAACATGAGTCAGAAATATGAGTTGTCATAAACATGAGTCAGCGTATGATTCTGCTTAAACATGAGTCAGAAATAGTTGTCATAAACATGAGTCAGCGGTATGAGTCATAAGCATGAGTTGTCACAAACACGAGTTTGCAACATGAGTCAGCAGTATGAGTCGTCATTCGTCAGAAACATAAGTCAGCAATTTGAGTTGACATAAACATGAGTCAGCGGTACGAGTCATCATTCCTCATAAACACAAGTCAGCAATATGAGTAGTCATAAACATGAATCAACGGTATGTGTCGTCATGAACATGAGTTAGCGGTATGAGTAATCATGAACATGAGTTAGCGGTATGAGTCGTCATAAACACGAGTCAGCAACATGAATCTTCATAAACATGAGTCAGCGATATGAGTCGTCATTCGTCAGAAACATAAGTCAGCAATTTGAATCGTCATAAACATGAGTCAGCGGTACGAGTCGTCATTCCTCATAAACACAAATCAGCAATATGAGTAGTCATAAACATGAATCAACGGTATGTGTCGTCATGAACATGAGTCAGCGGTATGAGTCATCATTCCTCATAAAACATAAGTCAGCAAAATGAGTCGTCATGAACATGAGTCAGCGGTATGAGTCATCATTCCTCATAAAACATAAGTCAGCAAAATGAGTCGTCATGAACATGAGTCAGCGGTATGAATCGTCAAAATCATGAGTAATGATGTTAAATCAGCCTTAACTTATATTTACATTTATGTTTTTTTGCAAATGTTTTTTCTAGCTTATATATTCTATTCTATTGTTTTTTTTATTTATAATTTAGCATTATTTTCATAATTAATATTTTTTATAAATTAATGGATTAATCAATAAATTTAAACTTTTAAAATAATTTTTATTGACATTTCAATGTAACACTAAGTACTTCACAGTAAGAACTCCAATTTTAAAGTACGTTAACACACAAGTAATGATGAAAAAATACTAAAATAGCGCACAGGGAATGTGGAAAAAAGAAAAGAAATCAGTGTAAAATAATAAAGGCATTACTGTAGTTACTGTAGGTGAGAGTTCAGACTAAATAATTACACGCTGTAAACTAATGAGCTCCATAAACGCCTGGAATTTTATTCCTGTTTCCTTGGTCAACATTTAACACCTACGTATCGATATTTCACATCTGTATTATAACGTTTGTGTGAGAGAAAACTAGTGTGAAAGACGTTGTGTTACTGTCTATTAAAGGTTCTTAACACATTTATTGTGGTTGACTGATTCAAATGCACGGCTGAAATATATGAAATATACGTGTGAAAAGAAGTGAAACAACCTGATGAAGGATTATCTTCATCACCGTCTGAATCCCTCAATGATCTCACGATGGGATAATCTCACTTTAAACGCTGCTCACAGATTACTGGGTATTTATATACAGTGATGTACAGTACATCTAATTAAAGTATTTGGAAACATTATTTAATCTATCATTGTTTTTATTTATCTACTTATTTATTTTTTGGTAATGTGGTTATTATAATGAGTGTTTTGTTTATCGTTAAATAAGTTATTTATTCAATTCATATTGTAATTACTCTTGTTTTTTGTTATGTTAATATTATACTTATTAATTTATTGTCATAACACGTTATTGTTAGTATTGCAGTTATTTATTATTGTAATCATTATCATAATTAATGTTTTTGACAGTATTGTTATTTATTTGTTATGTGGTCATTCTAATTTGTTATTGTTAGTATTACAGTTTTTTTTTACTGTGTCTATTATTAAAATGTATGTTTTTAGAATTTTTTGTATTATAGTTATTTTTATTTTATTATTTTTGTCAATATTATAATTTTTTATGGTTAGTATTATTATCATAATTCATATTTTTTTATTAGGGTTTGTCATAATAGTCATAATAATCATAGTTACTGTGGTTGTCATAATTAATGTTTTTTGATATTTTACGTGTTATAGTATATAGTATAGTATATTTATTTAATGTTGTGATAATTATAATTGTTTTTGTTATTGTTAGTATTAGTTATTTATTTAATTTACTGTCATTATTATCATAAATAATATCTTTACAAAAAATGTGTATTATAGTTATTTATTATTATTGTCATAATATTTTGTTAGATTATAGTTATTTTTTTATTATTTGTGTTATTGTGGTTATCATAATAAATGTTTTTGTCATTGTTTGTATTATAGTTATTTGATTGTTTTTTTTTATTTGCTATAGTTATATTATGGTTATTTTTTTATTTATTCTTTGTTAATTTGGTAATTAGAATTGTTTTTGTTTGCATTATTGTTATTTATTTTTCATTTTTTGTTGTTTTTCTTTACAAAGCCTTTCACCAAAATTCCTTGTCAGTAGAAACATGTTGCAGAGCAGCATCTATAATTAAGATATATATTATTGAATTGATCTTTGTTATTAATTGATCGATGTGGGTAAATGTTGCTCTCTGGGGGATTTTCTCACCTTGTTCATGTCGAAGGTGCGAAACATCTGCTCGATGTAGGCGTTGGCCTCTGAGTCCAAACCTTTGAGCCCAAAGAACTGCTTGAACTCGTGCAGGGTGAGCTGACCCGACGGACACTCCGTCATGAACTTCTTGTACCACAGGTGCATCTCCACGGCCTGCAGGTCGTCCACCGCGCTCCCAGTAGAGTTTCCCATTATGGAGAGAGAACGAGAACGCACGCTGTGGGAAGGATGGATGCTGCTGTGGGAAGGATGGATGCTGCTGTGGGAGGGATGGATGCTGCTGTGGGACTTTTTATGGACTCCGCCCCCCCCATCCCTGTCCTCTTTTGGCCTAATCAGACGCTATAATCCCTGCATGCAGACGATCATCCTAATCAGAGACAGGTAAATGTGTTTAATCAGATGTGCTGACAAACAATGTTCATCCCTCACGTGCTCACGACCCACAACCAGCCAGGACACACTGACACGTTGGCCACTACTGTATGTGTTTCACTAATCTATACTGTATGTTATGGTTTAGTAGTGTTGTATTAATCAAGACCGGATTTTAAAGGTCTTGATCTCGTCTTGACTTGCATTTTTACTCAATCCTAAACCAGCACTGATTCCTGCTATTCTTCATCTTTACTAATGTAATAATGAGGAGAAGAAGAATCTGTCAAACATATTTTAAGGAAACTAAAATCAAAGAGAGAATGTTCTTTAGCTGTTCAACCTTGTCATGGTCTTGTCTTGGTCTCGACTCCCAAAAGTCTTGGACTTGTCTTGGTCTCGGATAATGTGGTCTTGAGCACAACACTGGTTTAGAGGTTAAATTAAATCCTGTTCTTAATTTAAAGTACTATAATTCTAATGACTCATCTTTGATACTTAAGTAAAAGTATAAAAGTACAAGTCCATTCCCCTCATGCTAAACGTCCGTTCCTTACTCACGCTGACTCAGCAGCATCAAAGCATGAAATAATTTACTTTTCTAGTACAAACAGTTTTCATCACATCACACATGCACCTCAGGGATCAGAAAGCCGTCTTATAGTGCACAATCAAACTGAGGACGTGTAATTAACTATCAATTCTCTGCAAACGTTCATGTTTTTTCATAGAATTTATTTCTAGATTTTTCTGTTACTCTGTGTGTGTTTCTTGTTTTGTGTTATTTTGTTGTATTTTGGGTTGTTTGACATCATTTTGTGTATTTTTGCTGTTTTGTTTTTTCCGTTTTGTGTGTTTTTATGTCCCTTTGTGTGCTTAAAGTCATTTTGTGTATTTCCGTTTTCATTATGCATATTGTCTGTTATTCTGTGTGTATTTGTTGTCATTTTTTTGTTGTTTTTAATTTTGTGTGTTTGGAGTCATTTTGTGTATTTTAGTTGTATTTTGATGCAAATTCTTGTATTTTTGTTGTCATATTGTATGTTTTTGCAGTTGTTTTGATGTTTTGTATGTATCGTTGTCTCTTTGTGTGTTTGGTTTGGATTCATTTTGTATATTTTTGTTGTGTTTTGATGCAAATTCTTGCATGTTTTTTGGCATCATTTTGTGTTTTGATACAGGTTTTTAAAAAATATTTTTTAATTTTTTGTCCATATCTTCTTTAGAGACTCATTGTATGTTTAAAAAATAATGCATTGCTTCAATATTTTACAGTAACGTCTGTTTCCTCCTGTTTGTTTGCTGTTCATTTACTTCCTCCGTGCATGTGACTAGTGTGTCAGAGATGTGGCTGTAGACTCAATCTATGGAGATTTTATTTGAGAATACTCAATATTTAATTTAATGACAAGACAACAAAAGATCATTTTTTGGGTTTTGACCCACTGGTTGAGAACACATGTTCCTAAGTGTGACTAAGCAAACACACACAGCCAGTTCTAGGTAGTTTTATTTAGAGTTCAATCATAGAACAATCCTTCAATCATTTTAATGTTAAACTGAAACAAATCAGAAATATAACTTGAACAGAAATGAACGACAGTAAATGTAACTTTGTACATGATGACCTCAATATGTATGTTTAAAAAAAACAATGAGTGTTACTTTGTAAAGATGTTAGTATTTAAAGTTTATTCTAAAAGTGTTAGGAATTAAATACTATTTAAAAACTAATATAAAAGACACTAACTTAGTGGCAAATCTAGGATATGAGATCCCAGCTGGTTTTTTGGTTTACAAGGCGACCATTTTAAATGGTGGCTGATTTCCGTTGCTGTGGTGACAGACTTATTAATATAAGTAATATTAATATACGCTGTATGAGCAGAAACAATGGCGTTTTACTTAAATAAATCATAAATTCCATCAAAACTGTTAGTTTTTTTGAAAATCCGAGCGACTATTTGAATCAATAGGTCTGAGTACACAAATCTGAGTACTTTTACTCTTTTTGGTAGAAGTACCTAATTAAACATCATCCACCTGTAAATAATTGACTTCTGGGTCCTGACAATGACTAACCCATCTGATTCACAGCATGGAAAACCAAACAAAGAGCGATAACTAAACACACACACACACACACACACACAAAACTAAATAACCTTAAAGCTGTAGGGCAACAAATACTCCCAATTTAAGTGCTATTATTAAATTGAAATTAGCAGGAATGTTACTCATTAGTAGCGACCGAAGTATGAAAACAAATCCTGGAAAGTCACAGTAAAAGTCTCAGATTAACCATCAGTCACCAAATATAACATAAATGATGTAGAAATTGTTCAAGTGCAACAATGTCCAGGGTTCTCACCAGGAATTTTTCACAACGTGGGGGGTTGGGTCGCTTTTTTAATTTTGAAATATATAACTCTGAGGGCAAAATTTTCTGAAGTAAAGCTAAAGTAGTTTTTTTTTTGTTTTTGTTTTCAATTTTTGTTCCAGCCTTTATATATATATATATATATATATGTACAGTATATATATAATATCCATGTCAAATTACAGCCCAATTCAATGAACATTAACGAAGAAGTAGTCATTTGAAAAATCCTGGCACATAAATGTGTCAATGATTCGGTACCACCAACTGTCAATTTTTGACTCACAAATAAATGAAAAAACAACTTTAATGGAAATTGCAGAAAAAAGGGGGGTGGGCACCTCGCGCCCCTATTCAAATTATGCAAAGCATAGTCATAATCTACGGTGAATTACCTTTGAAACGATATATCACACGACTGTTCCTATAAATTTGGAAATAACAGGAAATGGGGGGTGGGCACCCGGGCGCCCCCGTGACATGTATGTGGTAATGGGGCCTATTTATATATTGGTATGTGCCAATGATTTGGTACCACCAACTGTCGTAATATTTGACTCACAAATAAATGAGAAATCGACTTTGTTTGTTTTTTTTCTTTTGGGGGCCCCTGGGCCCCAAATCCAAAATTGGGCTCTGAGGGTCAATGTGTACACAACCATAGATTGTAGCTACCAAATTTCAGCCTGATCCGTTCATGAATAACAGAGAAGTAGCAGCATAGGGATCAAAATCACACTATTGGGCCCCCCTAGGCTCTACAGTGCTGGCGAGAACCCTGATGTCAGATTAAAAGTGTCGTCTGTAAATCATACAGATGTTCAAATATTTCACATTTTGGACAAAAGTTGGTTTGTAATCTCTGCCACAAACCCTTAAAAAGCGTCTTTATTAAGGCCTCGTTTTCTTCATGTTTTCCAGTTCAAACCTTCCCAGTCGGAGGCGGTTATTCCCTCCTGCGGCTCAGGAGTCTGTAGATGGAGTCGAAAGTGGAGGCGGTGAAACGTGTGAAAAGGCTGATCATCTTCACGCCCTCCACCATCCACTCCACAGAGCGTCCGATGAACGTAGCAAACACCACAGTGTAGTGAGCCAACAGCGTCAGGCTGCGACCCAACTGTCTGAACCGATCAATGATCAGATTCACGCGTAGGTCGGGGGTCGCGTTCATCGTTCTGTCCTTCAGGGGGAAAATTAAAAAAACATTACACAGTCAGCACAATTAAAGTTGACAAAATAAATCTGTTTTTAAAATAATAAAAAAGTAAGAATCAAAAAAATTTATCTATCAATAAAGCTGATCAAGCTAAATGTAAATTTTTTTTTTTTAACTAAATAAAAGGCGGGATTTAATTAAATTTAATTACAAAGTGCACTAAAAGGCTAATGGCCAAAATATTCATTACATTTTTCTTCAATTGACAAAAATCAATGGCATCAATCAAATCAATAATTTAAATAGACCCACAACACTCACCTATTCATCATGATAATGTGATAAATCTTAAATTATTATTAAATCTAAAAATTATAATATATATATTTCATCTGACAAAAAGTGTTAGTTTTAAGTTAATATACTTTTTTGATTATTTCCAGAATTTATTAACTACAGTATGTAAAAACTTTATTTATATATATATTTGTGAAAAAAGGGGTGAAATGGGGTGATGAAAAAACTAAACACGTGTGTAAAACATTTTTAAAGAATGAAATTATAATTGAAGAAGTAAAAACCTTTATTTATAAATATATATATATATATATGTAAAAGAAAATAGATAACACACCCAACTGAAACAGAGATAAAAGGCCAGATTGTGATGTGATTATAAACTTCAACAAAATATGTCTCGTAAAGAAGCAGATCAACGTAAATATATTAAAATTACTGTTTAAAGTCAATCATTGCATTTCTCTTCATTTGACAAAAAATATTGGCATCAATCAAATCAATAATATAAATAAACACAAATGATAAAGTGATATTAAATGTAAATATTAAATCTAAATAATATTGTAAAAATATTTTAATTTGACAAAAAGTTTTAGTTGTAAGCTAATATACATTTTTGATTATTTCCAGAATTAATATACTATGTAAAATCTTTATTTATATGCACCCAACTGAAACAAGGACAAAAGAACAGCTTTAATTCAATTTAAACAATATCAAGTTCACTAAAAAGCCTGTCTCCATAATACTGGGGAAATTGAGGGTCAGTTAGCTCTTACTTTTTTTCCACATTTAATAAAAACATCAGCTTTTATCCATCCAAACAATAAAATAATAAAAACCTCAACAATTCCTCCATTTATCATGATACTGTCTGTTTATATAGCAGTACATTAAAACAGCCAGCAGCATACCAAAGTGCTTTACAGTGAAGAGAATAAATATATAACACCATTAAAACAAAACACATTAAACAACAATAAGACACCACTAGTAAAACATTAAAAAAATGTGATATCAAATTGAAATAGTATTTACATTGCATGTAAATGTTGAATGCAAATAAAATTAGCATTATTTTTTTTAATCCAATATATTGTATCTTTAAAACATTTGGGTTTTAAAATAAATATTTATTTCTGATTATTTCCAGAATTTAATAAATATGTAAAACATGTATTAACATAGATTATTTTCTTTGCAAGATGAATATTGTTGTATTTTGCGCTATATAAATAAAGTTGAATTGATGTGTTTTGGGTTTTTATTTTATTTTTTTGCATTAATAACAATTACATGCTCACAGCCGAATCAGAGAATACTATCATATTTAGTTTAGATCAGCCATGTCCAAAGTACGGCCCGGGGGCCAATTGCGGCCCGTGTTCAAAATTCCATTGGCCCGCAGCCTCTGTCATGACATCAGTCATATGCGGCCCACAGTTGACCAGTTAAAAAAAAAAAAAAAAAAAAAGCACTTTTATATTTCACTGAATGAAACATCTAAATAAGATAATTGTTAGTGTTTACGTGTTTTAAATTTAGACATTTACTGTGAGCATTTCATAGTGAATAATTTGTAATGTTGCACATAAACGTCGATATGTTTAATATTCCAGAAAGTTTATTTTTTTTCTTCATTTTTTGTGGCGTTCACATATGAAAGGTAGACTGATTTCAATAAAAAATGTGTTTAGATTTGTTTTCTGCATGAATACATGAGAAGTGTGCCATTTTGCCATTTGCGATTAAAAAATAATAATCATAAAATAGATTATTTGCATTTGATGTTAATGGTTCAAAGAATTTCAGGGAGAATGGTTGGCCCCCACAAAAATAAGTACAGCAGAACAGCCATTGGTGGACAGTCCCTTACCTACGCAATCACAGCTGTCCAATCAGAGCAGAGGAAGGCTTTGTTTCCGGGTTGGTTTGGTGATGTGGCTCAGCTCTCAGATCAATCCGAGGACGAAAGTCTCATAAACTCTCACACGTTCACCGGGAATCACCTGCACAGGTCAGTACCCGCTCCCGTAACCCTTTACGGTCACACCATGTCCTCAAACGGAGGAGGAAATGTCCGTCTCCGGTTTGTCACACACCGAGTCCGTGTTTACCTGCTTCCGAGCGTTAGCTCACCGAGCAGCCGCATATAATCCATCGTTTCCCGGTAAACACAGGCCGATAAGAGCATCTCCCGCCATTATTAGTATTATTATGAACTTAACCTGCGGATGCACAAACGACCTCCGTGATAAAATATGTACGTTCCGATGTGTCGTTAGCTAGTTTTCAATTTTGCTGCACGGAGGAGTGACGCAGCCGCAGTGGTTCCAATAGACCCGTTCGGCTCTACTCGGCTCTGCTCGGTCCAAGTCGGAGACCAGGGTTAAGGGACTGTCTGACAAAGTGTTTTAACATTTTTGCGGATTTGTTGGGTTTTTGCAAAATAATTGTGTATTCTGATAAGTGCTACGAGAACACAGATGCCAACAATGCATTTTCACTAAATGTGATTCAATTCAACTTTATTTATGTAGTGCAAATTACAATAGTCAATATAGAACTGTTTAGAAAAAACCCAACAAATCCACATTTGATGAGATCCGATGCATCTACATTCCTCACACGTTGGGGTAACTCAAGTTGTTACAAAAGCAAGCAATTTAATAAATAAAGTGAGAATAAATAGGGTAAAATAAAACCAAGTAATAGTTAATTCGGGTAAAACTTTATATATCCATGTGGTGAATATTTGGCTATTACGGTAGCTTAACATAGAATGAAAAAAAAAAATGCATACAGCAAAATTGATAAATAAAATGCAGTGAAAAGACTAAATTTGTATCATCAGATGCTTTAATGTCAAACTCAAGGCCCAGGGGCCAAATCTGGCCCTTTGGAGCATCCAAATTCGGCCCACAGGAGAAAGTAAAAATGACAGAGAAAACGAATCACTGTGTAAATAAAACTCAACAATATTTACAGAGGCTCAGAGTTTTCCAAGTGCTTATATAGTATGATTGAAGTCATTTTCAATGTTGAAACTGTTGAAAAAAACTCAAAGTTCTTACAAAATCCTTCAAATTTTCTTCAAATTATGTAGTATTTTCCCCTCAATAAATAGAAATTGGTCAGAAAATCTATGAAGTTTGAACTGAAGATCCTATTGGGACTGAAATCTATCAGTTAATGCTTGGATATTGTCAGTTTCTTACATATTTAGTATTTTATCTATACTAAGAAGAGCAAACTAGGGCAAAATAATGTTGAAATTACTCATTTTCCCACATAAAATCTGTGGCCCTCTTCAGATCAAATTTCTCCGTATTTGGCCCCTGAACTGAAATGAGTTTGATGCCCCTGCTTTAAAGTATAAGTTATGTGTTTAAACACTTTACGTGAATTGCTCTCGTCTTGTTTCATGTCATTACAGAAAGGCCCGACTGTAACCATCTTTATTTATTCAAGACTCGTCACTAGGGTTGGGTACCGATTTTGAACCGGTCCCAGAACCGTTACGAAGATGTTTGCATTTCGATTCTTTTTTTTGGATTTACTGAGGTCCGTGTGTGTTTAATAAGTCTGTGTGTTCGTGTGAAAGTCAGCATGTTTATGCCTCCGTCCATCCACTCTTTTCATTATATCCATGTCTTTTAAGGCTCTTATTACATAGTATCGGCTGTAGTCCGGGCCGCCGCCATCTTGAATTATGTCGTCACCAACGCGTCGTCGCCGCAAGTCGCACAAGTGCAGAATGACACTCCTGTTTGAACACTGCATATCCACACATATCAGTAGCTCTACAATTGGTTTAAAAGTGTGGTGAAAATGTAAGAAGCCATATGATTGGCTGAAAGCAAACACACCTGATTGGCTGATGAATCTGTCAATCACTTTTATCAGCCAATGGTGACGTTTGTTGACCCGCGACGTCAGAGCAGTCTCAAAATTCACCACACACATTTCTCTCACAAATACACAGATGTCTCACAGCACAGAAGCAGTTTGTAAATGCACATTCAGCAATTTGCATTATCTGTGGATTTATATTACAAGTGTGCCTCAAAATAATATTTGTGAAGTAGAGCGTGTGCATTTCAGAATTTACATTACAAGTTTGCATAAAATAAATATTTGTGAAACAGATCGTGTGCATTTGTGAATTTGAAATACAACTGTGAAACAAAGCATGTGCATTCATGAAAAACCCTGCAAGAGTTCATTCATTATGATACTGTTCTGATTCCATATGTAGCTCTTTGATTTTTAGACTGCTGACAACTTGTTTGTAGTTTTATTTCAGAAAGTTTCACTTTTACAGTTACAATTGGGACCTTTGAAATTGAATACCCTAGTTACAGTACAGCAACCAAATTAAACTGTATCAACTAAGTGAAGTAATAAAAATGGCCTGTGTAAAGGCTTTTTCAAATTTAAAAAAATTATCCTGTGAAATCTGTGACCTGTTGACCTGCTCAACTCAAAGAATCGGAATCGAGAATTGTTTAGAACAGGAATCGAAATTGAGAATCAGAATCGTTAAAATCCAAACAATGCCAAACCCTACTCATCACCATCTTTATTCTTAACACCTCAAACATAATTGATTGTTCATCATTTCCAGGTCAGTCATCATCACTAACTATTACTTCCTCTTTGTTGCCAGATCCTTAGCCTGCAGTGACTCATGCTGAGCCGTTTAGCCAACGTGCTCCAGGAGCTCTCTGGAGAGGAGGCTCCAGATGGAGATCCTGAGGTGAGAAACGCTGTGCACGCACGCGCGCACACACACACACACACACGTTTTTATCCAAAGTTTCACAGTTTGATCCCACAGCTGGAATAAAGTGCTGAGACATGTGCACAACTCATTTAACTAAACATCTTTTTAATGATTTTCATCATTTTGATGGCAGAAAGAGTGAATGGCTAAGTTTTTCATATTTAACTTGGTTATTTCCAAAATAAGAGTCGTAGCTTTTTGTTTATTAGGCATTTTTTTAGTTTGTAACTTTCCTGACTGATTGTGTTTTCCAGTTTTTTTTATATGCACCGAATGTGTTTTTATCTAACAGTGTTCTGAGGCTTTTCCTCAAAACTGCGTCAGTGTTAATAATCTGATCCACACATGGGCAATATTATCAATATTCATGTCAGGAATTAGAATAATGACCAATCGAAGCATTAATACAGGGACGAACAAAGGCTTTGTGTAGCTCTGTTGTCATTTTGTGTATTGTTTATATTCACTTTATGTGGTTTTGAAGTTGTGTTATGTGTTTTGGAGTCGTGTTGCTTATTTTTAGGTCATTTTGTTGTTTTGTGTTTTTTTGTTATTTTGATTTTGTTTTGTATCTTGGAGTAATTTTTGTATTTATGTTGTTATTTTATGGGGTTTTCTTATGTTATTTTGTGTCATTTTGTGTATATTTGTTATTTTGTGTTTTTTTTTCATGTCATGTTGTGTATTTTTGTAATTAAATGGCATTTTGTGTTTTTTTTTTGTTATTGTGTATTTTTGTGGTTTTTTTCTGTAATTATTTTTGTCACTTTTGTCAATACTATACATGTAAAGTGACCTGAAAAGTGCTGGTTTCCAAATAAAATGTATTGATATTTTTTGTTTTAGTTTGATATGTTTTTGTTCATTTGTTTCTTGGTGTTGTTTTGTATGTTTTTGTATTTGTTATTTTTAGTTTTTTTATTTTTTCTGTAATTTTGTTTATGGACTCATTTTGTGTATTTGTTTTGGGGATGCCAGAAGTGGTCTGCGGCCATGATAGTCACCCATGTCTGATCTAATCCATTTCCCAGGCCATGCTGGTGCCTCAGCCTCCAGCCGGGAGCGAGGGCCAGGCACAGACGGAGCCGGAGGTTCCCGAGGACGCCATGGAGAGGCTGGCTCACCTGGAGCAGTTGGTGGTGCAGCTGAAAGAAATGATCAGGGACAAAGACATGCAGCTGGTCCAAAAGGACACGGAGTTGGTCGGCAAAGACACTCAGCTCAAGGTGGATGAAAAAACAGGAAGTAATAATTAACTCATGATGTCAGACTAGTAATAATCCCAATCCCACAATGCAATTCAATCCCACAGAATGAGAAAGAAGAAGCGGACGCTCGCTTCAACAAACTCAAACTCCAGGCCAAAGCCAAGATGGTGTCACTCAATAAGCAGATCAGTGATCTGAAAGGACAAGGAGGAGCTTCTGTGAGTAACCATGGAAACCAACAGTGGGAAAAAATAGATTTATAACAAATGAAAGAAGTTATTTTAACGACTTCATTACATAAGAAATATAAAGTGAATTTATTATAATCTATAAATAAACACAAAACAGTTTTTTTGTGTTTATTTTTTGTTGTTTTTGCATCTTTGCTCATTTTGAACAAGATTTAATCAAACAAAAGATCAATAAGATGAAGACATAAAACCAAGCAGTCGATGTCAAACAAATTAGTGTCTAGTGCATTTTGTCAAGTGTATTCCTTAATAGTGTCTTTTCTTGTACTTTATGGATAGACGTTAAAAAAGAATTTGATTTGTTATTAATAATAATAATAATAATAATAATAATAATTTTTATTTAAAAGCACTTTTCAAAAACTCAGACACCTTACAGTTGTTAAAACAAATACACACAAGTCAAAAAAAAGAAACTAACAACAATAAAGGTAAATACAGAAAATACACAACAACCATAAGTGAAAAGCTTGTTTAAAAAGGTGAGTTTTGATTGATTGTTGATTGATTGATTATACTTTGTTAATCCCCGAGGTGAAATTAATTTTCATTTACATCCCGATCAAGAAACATGAAAAGACAAACACATATAACATAGTGAAACTGTGGAGCAGCCAGCAGCAGGGCGGCGCTCAAAAAAACTCCTCACTAAACGACAAAAACCAACAAACACAACATTCAATTCAATACAACAGCACGTTAGCACCAGGGGGATGGGTCTTTAGGATGGGTAGTTTGCACGTCAGCCACAGGGTGGCACTGCCCTTACAGCCTGCTACCATCTGCAGGGAGGGAGGAGGGGTTAAGGCCGGAGGAGACGGTGAAAAAAAAATGGGTTGTGTGTGAAAGTGTGTACATATGCCTGTTTTCTGAGACTCTGCCGCAGTCTCTCACGGTTCATCTCAATGCTAATGACGTGGGACTGCGTTGCCGTAGAGATGACCTTGAGAGTTTGTTTGCCGAGACGAGAGTAATTTGAAAGTTTGAGGGTCAGTGAAGTGTTGAATGTGTGCAGGGAGTGTGTTCCAGAGGGATGGGGCAGCTATGGAGGGGGCTCAGTCCCCCCATGACTAAATGTACAGTCTGTGGGGTGTACATTCAAGGTATTTTGGTTGGCTTAGCATGTAGCGGTGCTAGCTGAGCAGGGTAAACTATAAAGGGACAGACACCATGTTTTTAGGTTGAGTTATCGTCTGAACTTCTCTGTAATGAGACTGATGCTTATCGAGCGTCCCTACAGAATAAAGAGAGTTTAGAAAGTGGCTTTTCTGACTTGGATTGTGTGTTTTCTCTCACTCAGAGTCCAGAAAGCTCCTTTACGAGTTCTGCAGCTGATCCAGAGCTCCAGGAGCTGAGGAGCAGACTGAGTGAGGAGGAGACCACCATCAGTGATCTCAGACAGAGACTACAGGACATGGAGTTGCTGCTGCAGGAGAAGGAGGTGGTTCACGCTGAGCAGGTGACCGCAGCAGGAGATGTTTTTACACACACACAGATGCTTGTCAGGGATTTATGTCACGTGTGTTTTTGTTTGCATCAGCTGAAGGTCCTGCAGGCAGTGGTCTGTGAGAAGGACGAACGCTTCCAGGAGCAGATCCAGAGACACGAGGAGGAGCTTCTGAGAGCCACCACGTCCTCTCAGGGCCACAACGATCTGCAGCAGGTCAACATGTTCTCCTTCTAATATGTTTCTGTTGATTTAACACAGCCTGCTTCTTTTTTTAAATATTTTTTAAAGGAAATATTTGAGGCAAAAAATAATTATCAGAGCAGGCGTAAAATAAATCAGCAAAGCGACAAAAAATTTAATTTAGTTTTTATTTTATTTTAATGCAGGTTTATGTCTAACTATCAAAAAATCCTATGTTTTTCTCTTAAACATGGTCATCTATAAACATTTAGGCCTATTTTTTAATGAAATTTATTTATTTATTATTTTTCCTTTATAATTAATAAAAATGTGAACAATTTTTCACAAAAGGTAAAAATTATCATGTTTAAAATTTAAGAACTAAATAATGTTGGTGTTTTTATTTTTGTTAATTGAATTTTTTTTCTTTTTGTAATTTTAATAAAATCTCCTAAAAACAGAAAAAAAAATATTTACAAAGATGACTTAAAATTGTTTTTGTTTGACAAATGATTTATAATGACGATAATACATTTTGGAAATGAGGTTCAAGTTATGAAATTCATTTTTTTTTTTTTTTTTTTTTTATACTTTCTTTTTTTATAGTAGAAAAAAACATTTTTATTCACACGAACATGATTTAAAAACCCTAAAATCTTGCCTGGAAACTGTTAATTTCCTTTGAATGACATATCTGTTTCAAAAGTTGTGCTTTAACAAAAATATTTATTTTTCTTTTGATGTAATTTCAGGAAAACTTTTCCAGATTAAAAACAATTTTGAAAATGTATTTTTTTCCCCCCACACACATTTTTTTCACTTTAAAATAAATTAAAGGAATTAATGTATATGTATATGTTTCACAGAAAATATTGAAAGATAAATATCCACTTAAAATTCTGCAGAAAGTGGTAAAATACTTTTTTTTTCCTCTCTACATTTTGGCACATTATTGAATGTGAAATGAGTTAATAATTGAATCCCAGATGTTGGTCACAGCTTTGATCGTCCTCCTCTGATCCAGGCCCTGCAGGCGACTGGGCGTCGCTGTGAGGAGCTGGAGGATGCGTTGAACTCTCGCTCTCAGCTGCTGGAGATGCTGCAGCAGGAAGTGAGCAGTGCTGATCAGCAGAAACAGGTAAACATGGGCAGGAGCGAGTCGAGCAGGATGTGGAGCGTAATGAGTAAATCCTGTAACGAGCGAGAGCCGGTCGGACGAGGCACGCCCTTCGTCACAGCGTGTGGTTAAAGAGGGATTTTAAAACTCTCACACAACAGAAAAATATTAGTTTTTGACTCCTGAAACAAATCCAACACCTGTTTGTACTCAACTTCTTTACATCACAAATGAAAAAGGAAACAGATTTGGGTTTAATTTCTAACTTATTGTAAATTATATTACTTCATTCATGTAAAATGTACTTTAACTATTGATCATACATAGTGTTAATGATAGTAAATACAATAAAGTTTTGTAACATGTAAATAAAATAAGTCTGTTGTAATTTTAAGCACCTTTTCCTAATATACATTGACCGCACTGCATTAAAATAATTCCCCTTCAAAATAAAAGCATTTTGGAGCCCAGGCACAACCCACTAAAAATTAATCCCCACCAGGATTAGGGTAAATTATAATTGGCTGATTAATTATAATTATAGCGTAATTGGAAGAAATTGACTAATTGACTTTGTAAATGTAATTGGCATAAAAATACTATAAAAACTTTAATTAAATGCAAAACTGTCGAACCATGTTCTAGTTCTATGGTTTACACATGCGTAGTTAACAATGAATAAACTATGCTTCTTATTAAGTTTTCCCACTACCTGTCAGTTCTCATGAGGATCATTTTACCATTAAAAAATAAATAAATAAAAAATCGAACGGTATATTGACAGAAAAAAGGGTCAGACGACTACATCAAAAATATTAATACCAATATTTTCATAGATCAGGAAGCCTATCAAAGTAAGTTTCTGTATTTTACAGCTGATTTAAGACATAAGTCAAAATAAAAATCATAAAAGATGCTAAAAGAAAGCTAACACAAGAAGATGGTTAAGTTTTATGGGATAATTTATTTCAGGATCATAAATTGTGATTAATTGTAATTGAACTTTAGTAATTTAGAATGTATTGTTTTGTTTGTTTTTTCATTTGTATTCTGTATTTTTGTTTGAACTGAACAATCACACAAAGTTTACTAAGGGTGGCATACAACACAATTTGACAGATAAAATGATAAAATAAATAGATGCCTGTCATCCTACCGAGTCCTCTTTTTTTAAACCACAACTCAGAGAGAAATTAGATAAATAAATAAATAAAATAAAGTAAACCTGAAAAACAGAAGAAATATTTCTTCCCTTGAGGTTCAATTCACCCTTTTTTCCATGTAGGTTTCAAAAATTAGTATGTAATTGAAATTTAGGGGAAAATAATCATTCTAATTTTAATTGAAATGGGAAAAAAATGTCGCGGTCACCATAATCATAATTGAATTGTAAATAAACATATATATAATTGAAGACGTAATTGAAAAATGTCATTGACCCCAACCCTGCCACCCACCATTTGAGAACCTGAGATATTATTTAAAACTTTAGGATATTTTCCTTTCATTGAAAGGTTAGCTTAGCATGTATCAACACTTGGTAAACAGGGTCAATGGTTTAAAGGGGCGGGGCTATGTTATTGGGTCAACTTATTGGTTCAAAATGTCCAAAATTGAGAAACTTTCAGTCATCGGACGATAATAAATCCTGTTGTTTATTTGTTGATTTGTTGTGCTCAGATCCTGACGGCTCAGTTTAGACAGATGGAGCAGGAGTTGGCCGAGTCCGTCAGGCTGAGGGAGGACGACAGGCAGAAGTGGGCGGAGCAAAGTAGCAGGATGGAGGCGGAGCTCGCCGCTCTGCACACCAGCCTGGAGATGGAGAGAAGCCACGCTGCTCAGCAGAATAACGAGCTGTGTGCGATGAAAGAGGTGGAGCTTGCCGCTCAGGACGCTCTAGAGCGGGAGAGGGCGGAGGTTGCCAGGTTGGAGTCAGAGCTCACTCAGGTTAAAGAAGCCGAGCTCAAAGCTGTGCAGGCGAGCAGCGACGTTTCAGAGGAAGTGGCGCAGCTCAGAAGTGAACTGGAACATCTGAGAGAGGCGGAGTCTGAGACATCAGAGGTGAGGAAGCTGGAGAAACAAGTGACAGATCTGAGGGAGGAGCACGAAGGAGGTGTGAAGAAGCTCCAGGAGACGTTGACTGAAATTTGGAGACATCTGCGCTCGCTGGCTCCAGAAAGTGAGGCGTGGATGGAGGACGTGGCCGTCCTCGAGGAGCCGTCCCTCCTGTTAGACACGGTGCGTGCTGTGGAGACACGGCTCACGAGGCTGGAACATGACTGCAGTGAAATGGAGGAACGCCACGCTCAGAGCGTCCATGAGATGGAAACCCTGCAGGGTGAGAGCTGTGACTCCTGTTAGAGAGTAAAACATGAACCCGCTAATGACTAATAATTAAAAATGAACTTCACCTACATTTCAGATGAGCTTGACAGAAGAAGCTCAGAGCAGGAGGAGAACAAGGCCACCATCAAACATCTGCAGGAGCAGCTGGTGACGGTCAGTGTGCAGTCAAATCCTGTTTCACATCAACAATGTGTCATTAACACACAATATGCAGCTCACATCTTAATCTTCCAGATTTCCTTAGGATTTGACATCTTTCATTTCTTTTTTTCTTTAAAAACTCTTTTTATTACACATTTTTTTCACTGAATTAACAAAGATTTCCACATTTGGTATAGTAATTACGTACATTAAAAAAAAACCAAAAACAGGATCAATGATAAACCAACAAGTCAATAACAACCATATCAATGATAGTAATAGTAGTAATAATGGCAACAATAGTGTGAAACAAATAGTCAAGCAGAGCAATAGATATTAGATTATATATATTATACTCAAAAAGAAGGGGAAAAAAGTCACAAAATTATATTTTTTAAGTATACGCATATATATGTGTCATGTATACTTTCTGTATATAGACACACACACACATGTACGTATAAATAAAGTGAAAAAAGTTTACAAAATAAATAAAATACATGTCGGATATTAAAATGCATTCAGGAGGAATTGAGGACAGAGTGATTTATATTCTTAAATGAATGAAACTTCTCATGTATTGCAAAAGAGGAGGAGCTTGACCACCACTCAGGGTCTATCTGTGCATGTGCTTGATTTAAAATCAAATAAATGGAGATTCATTAATAATCAAGACTTTAATAATTAGAACCATCCCTAGTTTCTCATCAGCTTTTATTAATGGGGTCCGTGTCTCAGACAGGACAGAAGTGGGTCAGTCTACAGACAGACAGAGCTTTACCTGAGCAACTAGGTCAGATCCCGCACTGATCCTCAGACCTGAAGGCGTCGACCTTCACCTGCACTCACTCACTGAGTCTCAGGCCTTCATTGGTCCATTCTCACTATGCAGTCATTCTCTATTCTTTCAATAGACAGTTTTTTCTTTATTCTCACTGATTTCATAATGACACTTCTATCATAAAGCTTGTACGAATATTAAATGAACAGAGTTACATTTTATCCCAATGTTTTAAAGCATGTTGAGATTCCTGTAGTCACACTCTTTTTATCTTTTCAGCTGTCAAACAGAAGTGAAGAGGCTGAACGCTCCCAGGAGTCGCTGGAAGCTGAGAAAGGTACAAAAGAATCCCATGAATTGATTTTTAGTAAGCATGAAACCTTTCAAAATAAAGTTGTAAAAACCTTTTTAAAATATATTTGTTCTGTTCAAGTGAAGAATAAAAAAAAAAGATATTCCCGTTAAATACTATAATCATCCTTAAAAGTATAATGATTATCTCCATTTAGCTGTAATAATTAAAGTGCAGTTTTTCCTGTTTTCTCATGTGGTTAAGGCAGGGGTTTTCAACCTTGGGGTCACAAGACACTGGGAATGGGTCACCAGATGCCATAATAAACTATTAATAGTTTTTGAACAATTTGAGCACATTTTTGCCTATTTTTACAGTTTTTCTGCAGCTACCCCAAACTTGCCATATTTTAACCTTTTTTCATAACTTTTCATGCCATATTTTTGCACCCATTTTTGCCGCTTCTCGATCAAATTTGAAAACCGTTTCTGTGCATTTTTCCACTTTTAAGACTTTTTGGGCACTTATAAACCCTTTCCACCACTTTTCCACCTAATGTTGCATATATTAACCCATTATTGTCACTTTTAACCGCTTTTCACCATGTTTCATGCTTATGTTTGCCAACTTAACCACATTCACAATTTGTCATATCCATTATTTGCTAGTTTAAACTAATTGTTCCTACTAATTTGTATATATTAACTGATTTTTTGTGGTTTTTAAAATCCCATTTTACCACCTTTTCCACCATTTATCACAAGTTTTTACCCATTTTATTTCTGAAATAAGGATTTACATTTAGAAGATAAATATATACTATGGCGCAAATAATAAACTTCCTGGATAACAGTGAATATTATTCAGATGAATAAATAAATGTGGTTATCACAGATTCATAGAACAATGAACCATCATTTTACTGACTTTATGGGTGGGCCCCAAAAATCTCTCCCCTTTATTCCCCCTTATAGATGGATCTGTCTCCACATGACTGTTCTTCAATGTAGGAATGCACCGAATATTCGGTGGCCGAATATATTTGGTGGCCGAATATTGCAAAAAAGCCACATTGAGCCTTCAGTTTTGTGAGTTAAAAGCAAGGCCGAATAGTAGCGTGTGATGCAATGACGCAAGCAAACAACGTGCTGTGATTTTGAGTCGGAAAAGTGTGTGTGCATTGCTGCAGGACCAGCAGCAGCAGCAGCTCCTCCTTTCCGCACACAAACACAGCCAGACTCTTTCCGTTCCGCTTACCGCTCTTCGTCACCGTGTAAAAGTTGGAAGCCGTCCAATTTCACAACCGAGTCCGTTGTTAGCGCTGTGAGCCACAAATTCGTAAACATCCCCATTGTTTCCTCCTCAGTTTACAAGCGATTTAGGGTCTTGCTGCATAGGATGGTGTAGCATTAGCACGGAGTGCTAGCAGCCTCTGTTTGTAAACAATGGAACCGTGGCTGCAAGCAGTGACTCCCAACACGATTGGCAGCAGAAAAAGTAGTGCAGTTGCATTTACATATATGGCAATAAAGTATAATATCTATTCTATATTAAACTGCAGTGTTTTAGCTGTTAGATAGTTGGAGAGGGAGGAGCTTACATTTTAGGATGCGTGTTAAGTGACGTCACCTGCCAACGTGGGCAAAATCCAACTCGCCCTTTTGGAGCTGACTGAATAACAAGCAAGGGAGGAAACAGAACTTTTTCAACTTTGTCCCTCTGAATGAGGCTAAAGGGATGTATATCACTGTAGCAAAACCATTATAAAGGAATTTCTTTTCATCATACCTCCCCTTTAATGCACTTTATTTTTTTTAATGCATGTTTTGTTTTATTAGAAGGGCTAATATAAATGAAAAACTTTGTTGTGCTTTTTTTGAAAAGCAAAAGTTACCTTACTGTAATGTTTGAAAAATGTCAGAATATTCAATAAACATTTACTTTCTTTAAAAAACGTATAAAAAATTATTCTAGGCTATTTATGCACTATTGAAAAAAAAAATAGTGAAAAACTTAACAACCGCATTAGATATTCGGTTAGATATTCGGCCAAATCTTAATTTTGGTGCATCCCTACTTCAATGTTCATGTCTGTGTTCAACCACCTTCATCTACAGTGGGGGTCCGCGCTCTCTGGAACCTTTATTTTAGGGGTCGCGGGCTGAAAAGGTTGAGAACCACTCGGTTAAGGGACCAAGTGTCCAACTGTATTTGAATTACAGGTCCTGAAAACGGCTTAATGCAGTTTTCATTTCATTGACATTCTTTCATTTACAGGGTAGAGATTTAAGATGCATCCCTTCAGGAAAATACACTTATTCTTATTTCTTATCTAGTCAAACTTGACAGTTATGTCACTTGTTCATCTTTTTCAAGGTGTTCAATTGTGTATTTTATTATTCTGAGGCACAAAATAAATATTTTGTGACTTTTATTGAAGATTAAAGTTTTGTTTGGGGTTTAATTTGATCCCGTCTGAATTTTACAGCCCTCGTCTTCTCACTGCAGCAGCAGCTTTTGGACAAAGACAACGAGCTCATAGCTGTGCGGGAATCTCTCAGACTTGCAACAGTGCACGACTCCGATGATGCGGAGAAAAAGGAAACCTGTGTTCAGGAGGAAAGCACAGCTCCACCAAACAGCTTCGTGGAAGCTCCTGAATTAACAGAAAACACACAAGACGAGGAAGACACCACTTTGGTGGCAGAAGACACCTCGGTTATTTCCGTCTCTGCTGGAAACGAGAGCAGCCCAGAGCTGATTGGACATCAGTCCGAGTCTCCGGAGGAATCCAAAGGCACCTCCTCTGATGAAATGGTGGCCAGCAGTGATTCGGAGGTGGCTCAGAGCAGCTGGACCCTCCTGGAGGCCATGAACCAGGACAGTAGTCCCGAGTGGCCCTCCGTGCTTCAGGACTTCAACCAGTCCTGGGTGGCAACGACCGTGGAGCAGGAAACCTCCACCTTCCAGGTCCAGTCCTCGTCTGTTGTCATCAGAGAGACAGTCCAGGTCAACGTCAATCAGCGGGGTGGTTCTTCTGCTGACCAAACAGAGTCCTCAGAGGAGACATTTGTTGAGGAGCTTCAGAGGAGCAACAGTGAACTTCTGAGTGAGCTGCAGAGGCTGAAGGAGAAGATCATGAGTCTGGAGGAGGAAGCCCAATCTTTCACTGCTGCCAGAGAAGAGGCGGAAATACAAGCCAGCAACTTAGCGGAGGAGCTAAAGCGAGCCAAGGAGGAGTTGGAAAACTACTCCCAGCATAATGTCTCCATGGTGGAGAAACACAGTGTGGAAATGCAGCTTCTAGAAGAGCAGCTCGATATTTTAAACACTGGAAATACTGAGAAGGAGCAGAAGATCAAGGCTTTGCAGACAGATCTGGAAATGGCCCGTCAGGCTCTCTGTGAGCAGGAGGGTCAGGCTAGGATGCTGAGTGCTCAGTTGGAAGACAGAGAGCTTCAGCTCCAAGAGATGGACTCTAGCCTGCTCCAGTACTCCCAGACTTCTGATCTCACCAATAAGTCTTTGTCACTGAAGGACTTTGAGATCAGTGAGCTGCACCGTCAGCTCAGCCAGAAAGACCAAGAGATGACCGAGCTTAATGTCAGCATGTCCGCTAAACTCCTTCAAGTGGAAGACGAGAAGCTTCAGAGCAACAGTGAGGTTAGCAAACTAAAAGAACGGATAGAAGAGCTCCAGAAGGTCGGAGAAGATCAGCAGCAGGTGGCCAGAGATGACTCGGTCACCCATGTGGTTGATGAACCTGGACTACAAAAGGAGAAGGAAGTGTTACAAAACCAGCTGGTAAATGCAAAGAAGAAGCTTCAGGTGGCACTTGTGCAGCGAAAAGAGTTCATGAAGAAGGTTCATGAACTGGAGGAGGAACTGAAGAAATGGAAGGAAAAAGACAATGAAAGTCGGGAGAGTTTGCTGCAGGACGAAGCAAGCAAAGGTCACGAGGTTCAACAGATTGAGGCTAAACTTGTTAAGCTCGACGAAGCTCTAAAAACCAAAGAGGAGGTGATTGAAACGCTCAAGCAAACAATTATCCAAAAAGATCAAGTTCTCACTGAAACTCTGGCTTTGAATGAAAGCCTGAAGGAGGAAGTCGCAAAAGTGGATGTGTCCTCAGAAGAAACAGCGTTACAATCTCAATTGTCATCCCTCCAAGCTGAGTGTGAAACATTACACAAGAAACTTGTTGAGGCCCAAGAGTCTCGCAAAGAAACCATCCGTAAAGCAAAGGAGAAAGACCGACACCATAGAGAACAACTGAAGCAGCAGAAAGATGAATACAACGAGCTGATGGAGCGTTTTGAGTTGCAGAGCAGAAAAAAAGAACTTATCCTTGTCAAACATGAGGAACAAGAAGAAAAGGCTGTTTCTGAAAGACTGGATTCATCGAAAGAACCACCAGCGGCTGAGATGTTGGATAAATCCACAGCGAGCGATTGGGTGCAAGAGGACTGGGTGGACTTTGCAGCATCTGAGACCAGTTCTTCCAAAACTGAGTCAAGGTTTCCACTGCCGTGCACAGCAGAGTCGGATGTGGTTACCCGACAAATGGAAGAATCCTTGAAAAGTCTCCAAGACGACATCCAGGCAGTGCGAACGGAGAATACAGAACTTGAGAGAAACCATCAGGAAGCTCTGACAAGTCTGTCGGAAAAGGAGACTGAAATGTCTGAACTGAGCAAAGAGCTGCAATCTTTGAGAGAAAAAGAGAAGCAGATTGATGCTCTTTCTGAAGAACTAATGGATCTGAGGGAAAAGCATCTTCAAGCAGAAAGAGGAGCTGAAGCTCTAAAGGCTGAGATGGAAGATGCAACCAGAGCGGCTGCTGCCGAGTCCACGTCCATGATTGCATCCCTTCAGGCTGAGGTGGAAGATTTCAAGCAGTTCCTCGACAATAAGAACCAAGAGATGCTGGATCTGAGTGAGCAGCTGAGCGAGCAAAGCAAATTGATCCACTCGATGCAGGACGTTGTCGCTCAGAAGGATCAGCTCATCTTCTCTCTGCAAGAGGAAGTGAGAGCTGAGCAGGAAAAGATTCAGAGGCTGGAAGTCGAATCCCCGCAGAAACAAGAAGACGACACGGAGTCAAAGATCCAGCATCTTCAGAGAAAGCTTCAGGCTGCTCTGATCTCTCGTAAAGACGCCCTCAAAGAAAACAAGGCCCAGAAAGAACAGCTGACCTCCATTGAGAAGACCGCCGCTGAGTTGCAGCAGAAGATCAACTCGGCAGAAGTGGAGCTGGAGAAGCTCAGAGAGGACAAAGCCCAGCTGAGCGAGGAGCTCCAAAAGACATTACTGGACAACCAAAATCTGGGATCTTCCTGCGAGAGCCTGAAGCTGGCAATGGAAGGCATAATCAGTGAGAAAAATGCCTGTCAGAGGGAACTGAAGCTGGCCAAAGACGAGACATTCAAAGCGCGCAAAGAAAAAGAAGAAAAGGTCAAAGGGATGGAAGAGGAGTACGAGACGCTGCTCAGATCGTACGAAAACGTGAGCGACGAGGCAGAGAGGGTGAGGAAAGTCCTTGAAGCTGCCAGACAGGAGAGGCAGGAGCTAGCGGCGAAGGTGAAATCCCAGGAAGCGGCGAGGCAGGAAGCCCAACGACAAGCCGAGGAGTCGCAGAAAGAAGTGGAAACAATGAAAGACAAAATGAGAAAATTTGCCAAAACAAAGCAACAGAAAATTTCAGACCTGGAGGAAGAGAACGAGAAACTCCGGGAGCTGCAAGAGAAACCTGTGGTACGCAGACAAGACAAGGCATCAAACGCTGAAATCCAACAACTTCAGGAAACACTGCGAGCTTTGAAAGAAGAACTAGAGTCCTCTGTGACGGAAAGAGAGTCACTGCGGCTTCAAATTGAAGAGTTAAAGGAACAACTCCTTCAAACAGCAGAGAAGACAGCTGATGTTTCAAATCAAGATGTTCAACAGTCACATGCAGTTGTCCTGTTAACAGAAGCTCCTCAAAGTCACAGTGAAGCTGAGGAGGAGTCATCCAAGACATTGGAGGAGCAGATTGTTTCATTATCTGCACCAGAAGCAGAAGAAAAACCTGGAATCAGTGAAAGTTCTTCACCATCATTTGAAGTTAAACTGAAGGAAATGGAAACTGCTTTTCATGCAGAGCGGGAGCAGTGGCAGCAACGAGAAGCGGAACTGGAATCGAAACTGACCTCCTTTGAACAGGACTTTCAGGATATAAAAGAAAGGGAGAGCCAGGTGACTTCATTGGAGCGGTTTCTTCAGGAGAGCCGAGAGAGAGAAAAAAGCCTCGCTGAGGAGGCGTCACAGAGAGAAACTCGGGTCAAAGATCTCCTCAAAAGCCTTGAAGCCGAGAAGGACAACCTGGAGGAGCGTCTAATGAACCAGCTCGCTCAGCTCAATGGGAGCATCGCCGGCTACCAGCAAGAAGCGGCGGAAAACCGCGAGCACCTGAACGAGCTGCAGCGGGTGGTGGAGCGGCTGGAGAGGGAGCGAGCTGAGCTGGAGGCTGAGGCCCGGAGTGAGAGGGAGCGAGCGTCGCTGCTGGAGGAGGACATGAGGCAGGCCCAGAGAGAGAGGGCAGAGGCCGAAGCCCAGTCTGGGAAGCGGAGGGAACTAGAGCAGCAGCTGACGTCGGCTCAGAGGGTGAAAGAGGGCAGTCAGAGCCGAGCCAAACAGCTGGAGGAGCTGCTGAGGGAGAAACAGCTGGAAGTGCGACAACTGCAGAAGGACTGCATCCAGTACCAGGAGAGGATCAGCGAACTGGGCCGAAAGGCCAAGGCCATGCAGCACAGCCACCACGAGATCGCCAACAAACTGGATAGATCCCAAACAGACATCTCCAAGACTCGAGAGGAGCTGAAGAAGGCTGAAGCAGATCTACTGAGCGTCAAGTCACAACTAGAAGAAGCACAGGCGGAGGCGAACAAAGCAAATGCCACAAAGATGGCATTAGAGCAGAGCATCCATCAGAGAGAGGTGTCCCTGAAAGCTGAGGCTGAGGAGACTCTGGACTCTGTCAGGTTCAGACTTGGAGCTGAACTAAAGGAAATGGAGCTGAGGTTGGAGGAGTCGTACAGCGACCGGGACAAGGAAGAAGAAGCTACACTGGAGGCCAGACAGATGGCAGCTGATGCAGAGAAGAGAGCCCAGGAGGTGCAGGCTCGCCTGGATGAGTCTCTGGCCCGGTTAGCCGCCTTCTCTCGCTGCATGTCTTCTCTGCAAGACGATCGCGACAGAGTCGTGGACGAGGCTCGCCAGTGGGAGAGTCGCTTCAACGGGGCTCTGCAGGCCAAGGAGGCTGAGATCCAGGAGGCTGAAACTCGAGTGAAGGACCTCACAGAACATCTGAGGAGGGAAAGTTCTCTCAAAGAAGAGCTTCAGGCTTCAGTGAACAGGTCAACAACACCTTCACCTCTATTTTTCAACACAAATGTATTTTCTTTGTGCCTAAAGTTAAACAATGTTTGTCTTTCAGGTTAGAGAAAGCAGACAAAGACTGGCAACTGAAGATGGACAAAGAAGAAAAGAGTTTCATGGAAACCAAAGCTGCCCTAGAGGAGGAGACGACAAAGCTCCTTCAAACCACCGCTGAGCTTCAATCTGCACAAACCCAAGCTCGCTCTCTGCAAACTGAGCTGGAGGCTCTGAGCCAGAGGAGTCGGGCTTTAGAGGAGGCCGTAGCTAAGCTGCAGGATGAATCTGAGCAGGCCAGGACGGCGCTGAGCGAGAGGGAGGCGGAGCAGAGGCATCTGTGTCTGAGCGTGGAGCAGCTGGAGACGGACCTGAGGTCCTCCAAAGTCCTGATGGAGAACTTGCAGAGCGAGCTCCACGAGAAGGAACAGAGAGAGGTGGAGATGCTGGGGGAGAAGGAGCAGGCTGTCACTCAGGTGAGCTTTGGTGATGTTCTGCGTACTCTGCGTGCACGTGGAATGAACAGTGTGAAGTGAAGTGCACGGTTAGCAGCAAAATGATTAGCAGACATCTTAAAATGGTTCATATTTGTGTTTGTTCTTTTGCATCCATGGATAATATGTTGTACATCTTTTGGTGTTACGATTCAAGTTGTGAACATGTTATCCTGTGACTAGTTTCTGACAGCACCACTAATTATAACTAACAAGTGTGTTTTTGTTGTGGTGTGATAGACATACGCTTATGTTAATGTAAACACTGAGAGTATTAGTCACCAGTTATAATTCCAGCAAGATTATTTTTGTCTTGTTTTTGAATAATATGTTAAACTGTTCCTCAGGAATTTCACTTTGATCACCTGACATGTTTTGACAGACAACTGCCAGTCTTCGTCAGAGGCTTGTGCTGATCGCTTTGATGTTTCCTTTGAAGTTTACTTGACTTCCTTGTAATAATTCCAGCAAGATTATTTTTGTTTTCTTTTTGAATAATATTAAAAAATCTATTATTCAAGAAGAAGACAAAAAGAATCTTGCTGGAATTACCACACGGAAGTCAAGGGAACATCAAAGCGATCAGCAAATGCTTCTGACGAAGACTGGCAGTTGTCAGGATATTAAAGTGGAATTCCTGAGGTGCAGTTGTCTGAATAACTAAAACCTTAGCATGAAGTCACTACCTATATTGATAACCAGTTGATCTGATACACCAACATGTAAAACAGTTTCCTCTGTAACAGCAACTATTCCTCCTCAGTACGAAAACATGAGAAAAGTTCTTTCTTGTTTTGTCTTCTCAGGCTGCGGAGGAGGCCAGAATGGAGGCGGACGGCCGGGCGCGGGAGGCTGAGGAGCAACTGGAGCAGAAAAGAGGAGAAGTGCGGGACCTGGAGGAACAGCTGAGAAAGGCTGAGGAAGAGAGCAACACCAGGAGAGCCAAGCTTGACTCCTTCATGAAGGCCATGGGTTCCTTACAGGACGACAGAGATCGAGTGCTCAACATATACAGACAGCTGGAGGAGAAACACCTGCAGGTAGAACAGACCTTGAAACATCTGTGAAGAACCCACATATTGAGAACTTGTAGTTTTGATTCACTGTTTTTGTTGTTTCAGGTGATGATGGAGAAGGACGCTTTGATCCAGGAGGCGGCGACAGAGAATAACGGTCTGAAGGAAGAGATGCGCTCTCTGCTGGCCCAGAGAGACGACCTTTACGCTGAAAAAGCCAAACTGTCGGCACAGATCCACGGATACCGAGAGGAGCTCAACCAGGTCCTGAGCCTGAAGGAGTCGCAGCACCGAGCACAGCTCAACATGCAAAGGGAGCGCATTTCATCTCTGGAGAGTCAGCTCAGAGGCATCAACGGGGCAAACAAGGAGGAGCAGAGCGTGGAGAGAGAGACGCTGAGTCAGGTGGCGTCGCAGCCCGTAAATGCCCCTGGAGCAGAAGTCGAGAAGCTGAGGGAGCAGCTGCAGGCGGCCAGGGAGAGAGCTCAGGAGCTGGAGGCGACGCTGCAGAAAGAGAGGGAGGCGCAGGAGAGCAGGGACAAGGAGCTGATGGAGCTGAGGTGGGGGGAGGGCGTTATGAGGACAGAGTCCGAGAGCGCTCAGGAGAGGGTGGGAGAGTTGGCCCACGACCTGCTGGCTGTGGAACAGAAGCTGCTGAAGGAGAGAGAGACAACCAAGCAGCTGAGTGCAGAGAAAGAGTCGTTCTCCAAAGCCATGGCGTCCCTCCAGGACAGCAGGGACCAGGCCCTCAGCAAAGTCCAGGAGCTGAGCCTCAGGCTGGAGGAGATGAGCAGGACCACATCCAACAGCCCTGGGGGGTCCACAGGGGAGGTGTGGGGTCTGAAGAATGCTCTGCAGGCTCTGCAGAATGACAGAGAGCGACTGGTGAGTAGATTCATATCACAATTATTTCTCTGTTAAATCACAATCTTATCACAACAGCTGAAAATTTTTTTTCGCCATATTCGCTTCATTTTCCCGTCTGAAGCGCCGCCAACCAGACTCACTTTTTTTCCCTATCAACTATGGAGGACCCCAGTGAAACACATCCAACTCCATGAGTTTCACTGTTTTCTTCAAGAGCTGCGCCAATTCCTTCCTGGTCCAGTCCCAGTAAAAAGAACCTGGCTGTGTCGTAGAGCTCCGGGTGGTCACACACCGCCACGATTAATTTCTCCTTCATGCTGAAATGGGTGAAAAGATTGGTGTCTGTGTTGACAGCCTGATGTCATTGAAAACAAGGGCTCTGATTGGCTGTCGTGCCTGCGCGTTACACGAAACATTCCCTGGAGTTCAGTATTTTCAACTCAAGCGAATGACGAATGTCACAGAAAATCGAGAGCGCGCATGCCACGGCCAACGCTCTTGTCGCTCATCAGGAGAGGAATTTGCCTCTTACCGCGTTTATCCCTTTAACTTTGTATGTAATCTGGCCGTGCAAACATTTTGTACCGCGTCCGCAGCATTAATCCTTAACGATCTAATGTCGTCAGATCGCACACCCCTACTGGTGAGGGATCTGGTGTCCTCAGGAAAAGCTTTGACTGTTTGTTACATCTTCCTCATCCTCTGTGTGCAGCTGGAGCAGCTGCAGACGCAGACATCAGAGCTGCAGAAACAGAGGGCGGAGCTAACTCGCCTCGGTGCTGGAGAGCTGATCAAAGTCAGCCAGGAGCTGCTGGACCAGAGGACCAAGAACGAAGACACGATGGGTGCTCTGACACAGCTGCAGCACGTGGTGGAGACGGGGAAGCAGGAGATAGAGACACTCAGGTAGGAAATGAGCTGATTACAATGCTTTAACGCTGATCAGTTTGAACAGTAGATTAATGTTTTTTTGGTTCTTGAGGCTGGAGAGGATGGACTGGATGGCTCAGGCTGAGCAGCTGAAGCAGCAGACGCTGGTCACGCTCTCAGAGAGAGACCAACAGCTGAGACAGCTCAGCTCTTTACTGCAGGAGGCCAGAGCTCAGCCTAAGGTCCAGCAGGAGACGTATCAGAGAGAGGTAGGGCCATGACTGGAATCATGTGTCTCTGTAATGATATAATGCTACCAAACCTTGTCTTTTATTTAGTTAAAATAAAAAATCTTCTGATGAGCCTCGGTTCGGTCATCAGATTTGGAAGAGAACATGAGAAGGAATGTTTTCTCCTACTTTATTTTTTATTTGCAGTCGTAAATAAAAATAAAATGATTAGTTTGTCAACAAATTTAAAGTCAAATAATGTTTAGTTATCCTTATTGTTCATTTTGGCTCCTTTTACAATAGTTTCCATTTCTGCGTCATCTTTCCCTGTTTAGATGACTTTACTGGCAATTAAACTTATCAAAATCAAACCAAACATGCAAAATAAAGTTGATAGAGGCAGCTACTGTTGGTAATTTAATAGGCTTCAGATGATTCACAGAAGTTTGGAGGGTTTTATTGAAAATACTTTGCAAGAATACATTGCTAAAAACTCAGCTACCGGTTTTTTTTTTTTTCATAATCCAAAGTTTTATTGTATTTTCAATATTGCAAACAGAAAATACAAACAAACGTGTATCGACAGGACATACATAATGGAGGGAAGAATTTTCGGACATTCCCATAATTCATGGATAAAAGTACCACTTTGTTCCCCACACTTCCAGCGCAGATCAGTGTTTTTTAAGCCCATTTTATACTTTTAAGTATTTTATACTGAATAAATTTGCCTCTGGTTTCTCATGTATTTTACAGTGTTGGAAAGAGTCCCCTACCATGTTTTTTCATCCAGTGTACATGACAAATCTTTCTCCCATATCATCTTGAGATTATGACAACGTTTTATTGTTTGTCCAAGGACACATCTCATACCATCTTGAAGTCTTATGATGCATTTTGGGTAGATGTGGCATTCAACCAGACCTCTATCCTGACCAACAGGAACAACCTTTTTAATACAGTGTCTCTTTTGTAAGTTCTTCCAAAAGTGGCCTTTGCCCTCTAATTGAAACTCAGCCAATCAATTTGATGGGAGAAATGCAATGATAATGCGTGAAATGGTCCCAAAACATGTAAGTGAGGGGTTTAGTCCATGTCATACAGTTGTTTGCATTTTATTTTGGATGAATTATTGCTCAGTTGAGATTTTGCAGCGATTATGAGCTAAATTTTGCTTTTTCCTCCATTTACTACACTTTGCTAGACATTCAGTCACCTATTTTTCTGGGAAAAATAGTGTGAAAATGAGTTTAATTGACCCAAAACATACATGTGAGATATGTCCGTGTCATACTGGAGCCAGATTTTTAAATAAAGTAAAAGAAAAAACTTGTTTTCTGTTAAACTGTTGGTTATCTAGAACAGTTTGTTGGACATGATGGTGTTTTCTCTCACAGGCTCAGGAAGAAGTGGACAGTGCTCCTGGAGCTCCACAGGAGAGGATCAGCAACCTGCAGGATAATCACACCTACCTGTCTGAGCTCAAAGACCTTCAGCGCAGGTGAGAATGGAGCAGAGCAGAGCGAGTCAGTGAACGCATCACCAGCCTGACCCCCACCCCCCTCACACTGTCTTTGTCCTTCACAGACTGGATGAAGAGATGCAGCAGAGGATGAACACAGAGGAGCAGCTGATGATCTTGCAGCAGAGACTACAACGGTGGTTACTACGGAAACCTCTGAGCAAGAATATGCTCCAATCAGGGAGCTGGATTTGGTTCTAATCCCTCCTGATATGTGATTACAGAATCTCTTCTGGTTCTGGTCACACTGCCCTAGGCAGGACAGATACCATCGTACACTGATAACATTTGCCAAGTTCTCTTCTCAGAGACTCTGTCATTGTTATGCTTAGCGCTATCAGCAGCATACAAAACCCTGAGAGCACAGAACAACTACAGATTCATTGGACACACACACAGAAACCTTTGAATACCAGACCGATCTGCCTCAAAAACTCTTTAACCAAATAAACCCTGTGTTCACATTTGACCAGTAAACAATACAACTTGATTCTGTCTCATTCCATTAAAAACCGCCACGACACCTTCCACTTCATTTGCATTAGGTCGACTAGTACTACGAGTGAATCTTTTGGCTTTACTAGTACTACTAGTAGACTATATCACTAGTAATACAAATAGAATGTATTCATAGTATTTTAAGTGTAGACCACACTAGTAAAGCAAAAAGCATCTACCAGTAGACTATTTTGTGTCACTAGTAGTTCTAATAGACTTCAAATACTAGTAAAAAAACCCCAAAAACTTTGCTTGTACTGCTGGTACATGTAAAATATCTAACTCGTAGTACTAGTAAAGCCAAACGATTCACTGGTAGTACTAGTAGATCTAATGCAAATGAAGTAGGAGAGACTATAACGCAATCCAGGACTCTGGTTGCAATACTTTCGAAAGCCAATGGCAAGCCTGCATTTACTTTTCCCGCCCACTTATTAGCATATGATGCTTAATAGTGCTACCTTTTGCTTCACTAGTGACACTTCACTAGTAAAGTCTACTTGCACAAAAGTAAACCAAAATTTAATACATGTACTACAAAATTAAGCACTATTGGAGCGTAATATATCACTGATAGCAACCATCGTTGGCTTTCCATAGAGTAGAAACAATCTACTGGTACTACTGGTCACATTTTTCAGTGTAATAGTAGTACTAGTGAACAAAAATCTTACTAGTGGACAATGTTGTGTACCTAGTAGTGCTTAGTAGACCTAAAATCTGTTACTAGTAAAATGGCAGTATTTGTTACACAACATTGTCTACTGGACTAGTGCATGGTACTAGTACTACTAGCACACTCAAAAATTGCACTAGTAGTACTAGTAAAGACAAGATTCTCTAATAATACTCGTAGACCATAACCAAATCCAGCTCCCTGATTGGTTGTAATATTTTCAAAAGCAAATGTTAAGCCTGAATTTGCTTTTCTCCACCCCCTTATTAGCATTTAATGCTAACTGTTTTTGTTTCACCAGTTAAGTGTACTTGCACACTAGTGAATTAATATTGAGTACATGTTCACACATGCCGTTGCACGTGTGAGAGCTACGTCTAATGTCTCTTCTGGTGTGTGGTTTTTCCTGCAGTCACCCGTCTACGTGGCAGGACGCTGATCACTCAGAAACGGCCGTGTTCATAGAACCTCCTGAAGGAGTCGTTACACGGGTAAACGCACACACTGATGTTTCACTGTGTCTGATACAGTACACACTGGTACGTGCTGTAATGGTAAACGCGTGTGACTTTTGTCCTACAGCAGACCAGGAGGAGCGGACCGGGCTTGGTGCGCATGCTGCGCGTGGCGTTCTGTTCCCGTCAGCGTACGCCTCTGCTGTTCAGCATCTACGTGCTGGTGGTTCATGTCCTGCTGCTGCTGTGTCTGAGTGGAAACCTGTGAGATCACTGAGAGATGAAGAGCGACTCACGCTGTAACACATGATTAAAGGGTACTGACTGACTGACTCAGAGGAAGGTGTTACTAATAAACACTGCACTTTATATGACTGCACTCTAAAGCCAAAGGGAAAGTTTCCGTGTTGGTCGAATGGCTCAGAGTGTGTATGTGTGTGTGTACTGTTGTGTGTGTGTGTTAATGGTAAACATGGATGGATTTATAATCAAGATGGTGTTTTATGTGCCTTTAACTTTAAATCACTTCACAGCTGGGAAACTTATGGAAACCCATTATCGCCAGAAAAAAAACCAAAAGAACACAAGGAAAAGTAAAACAATAAAATAAATATATACTAAGTCATAATTATGAGTTATCTTGTAATTATGAGATACTATTTTGCTACTAAACTAAGTCATTATTATATACTATCTCACAACTAAACTAAGTCATAATTAAGAGATACCATCTTACTACTGTACTAAGTCATAATAAATGAATATGACTTTGCGTCTCATAACTATGACTGTGTCTCATAATTGAGTTAAGATTTTTTTTATTTTATTTTACTTTTCCTTGCTTTTTTAGTTTTTTTTTTACTGGTGGTAATGGGCTTCCATACTCTTACTAAATTAAATCATTTTAATGAATACGATAAAGCTGTGTAAATGGACGTGTGTAATAATAGTGACTTTACACATGGGGAAAATCTGTCACATTGTTCAATCGACTTGAAAGCAAAGCTAAATTAATCTAATCAATATTGTATGTTAAAACTCTAATTAAATAACAATAAACAGTTTCTTATCATGCTGGGTGGTGGTGTCATGCAGACTTTTGTAACGTGACTATTTCATGACGCATGGTTTTAAACGGCTGCACTCAAACAGGGTGACCAGATATGATTCAATAATGTCACAGTTTAACACACAAACTGTTTTTATTGTGGTGAAATTTGTGCTAAAATTTGGTGACTAGACAATTGTTGCCTAGCAACCGGCTAAAAACGTTCGAGTCGGTAAAACGCATGTTTTTTTATTGTTTCATTTGATATAAACACCAAATTAATCACTTGGAATAAACTCAAAATTATTAATAAATAATATAATTACAAATAATTTTAATAATATTTGAATATGTATTTATAGCTAGGCTAATACAGCTAAATTCCGTAGTTTCGTGTCCTCTGTAAAATCTGTCACTTTTTTTTACATGAACAATAAAATCATCCCCTGGAATAAACTCAGTAATTTATTGTGGAATATTTTACTATTACAGTCTTTTCATTTTTAGCTAAATCAGTTAAATCTAAATAATTTTAAAAACGTGTTGCAGGTTTGTTGGTTAACTGCTATTTGAGTGTTTTATCAATATTTACAGGAAGGTAACAGCTGTCATGTTTATATAGTCATAAAAGGGATTAAAAAAGTTAGTATTTTTAGATATTTATTTTTTGGGAGCAGTAACACATTTTTGAAGTTTTTGTTTTAAAATTTGTATTTAGAGCAAGAGAAAATACAATTTTCGTGTCTTTAATTACAAATAACACTTATACTACACATATTGTCCAGCAATGAAATGAATGATATACGAAGTAGTAATATTGAAAAATAGAGAAAAACAAAATGTCCAAGTAAATTCATAAATATAGTAAAATAATGGGCTATTGTAACTGACTGGGCAGTTTTAGTGTTAATTAGAGTGAGGAATTTGATTTTAACCAGATTCAATGAGTTACAGTGTTGGCCAATAAAAAATATGAACAATTAATAATTAAAAAAAAAAAAAAAAAGATTTTCCATAAAGTAAAGCATTATTTCTCTTGAAATCTAGACAAAAAACCTGTTAAAAAACTCAAAATCTAAATCCTTTTTTTTACAAAACACAATGATTAAGCTTGAAGTTACGTTTAAAACAATAATACAATAATTTTTAAAATCCCATATAATTCTTACTTCTTTGACTCTTATGTGATATCTGGCAACATTAGCTGTTAAAAAATGCCTTAAACTTCCTAAACTGTGATTTTCCTACAATGAGCATGAGTGTAGATGCTTATCATAATCTGTATGAGACAGATTTCACTATATTCTAATGACATCTGCTGTTTATTTCTGTTAAACTGTATCAGATAAATTTACTTTAAAGGCAATATGTTGTATGTTGTAATTACAATCTATTTTTTGTCATCCTGTCTGTTCAAACACTTTTATTCTCATTTTTATTGTCTGAAAATGTGCTTTTATTTAAATTTTTAAATTTAATTTTACTCTGTATCTGTCTTTAAAGGGCTTGTATCAATAAATAAAAGAAAGTATTAATGGTGTAGATCAGAGACTGTGGATTGTTTATTTAATTAAGGACATTAACTTATTTTGATGGATTAACCATGTATATGTATTTATAACTTTTATTTTACTTCTATGATGACAAATGCAGGCAAAATTAGAATATTCTATTGTTGATGATTAAACATTTTCAGATATCTAAACAAATAAATGATGATTACTCATTTAATGGAGTTTTTCTCTTAAAAAAAAAAGAATAAATACTTCTTAATATGCGTATTTCCTCCTTTTATTGTCTTATATTTATTGGTATTTGTGCTTCATGATGCAAACAAACCACAGTCACAGAAGGTTACTTTACTCAAGTTCTTACTTTGATATAATTCAATAATCTACGTAATTATTTTTACATTAGTGTAAAGCTGTTAATATGCACCCAATTGTTAAAACTAAATTAAATTAAGTTTGACCCCAAATGTCAAATTCAGGCTTTTTTAATCAATTTTTGTCTTAGTTGACTACATTTATCATCTGTCAGGATTAAATCAATGGTATTAATGTTTTATGTGTTTTCAGACACAGATTAATGAAATTGCAAATAATTTTAGTTGAATTAAAGGCTTCTGCAAGTAGTAATTATTTATTAATAGAAGTTATTGGCTCAGAAATCTACCCCTAGCACATATATCTGATTATTTAAACCAGGGCTTTTTAATCTTAGGGTCATGACCCCATAATGACACTGAGAAGAGGTTGCCAGATGCCTTCAAGAAATAATTTGAACCAATTTGTGCAAATGTTTGCTCTTTTTCTGCAACTACACCAAACTTGCCATATTTTAACTTACTTCATCACTTTTTCTTGCCACATTTTTGCTCCTTTTAATGCATTTTTGCTACATTACTCTCATTTCTGACACTTCTCCATCAAATTTCAATTATTTTCTGCACATTTCTTCCACTTAAAATACATTTTTGGGAACTTTTAAATCCTTTCCACCACTTTTCCAACTAAATGTTGCATATGCTGACCAATTTATTGTCATTCCCAATATTTGCCAGTTTAAACTAATTGTTCTTACTTTTTAAATTACATACGCAAACATCTTTTCTCCCATTTCTGCCATTTTTTAGCCAATATTGACAGTTTGAACCCTTTTTTCTTTTTTTTACCACATTTTCTCTTTTTTGGGCCACTCTATTTTTCAACTTTTAACCAATTTCTGTGTTTTTTTTAAAACCCCATTTCACCACCTTTTCCACCATATTTCCTTTTCACCTTCAGAAAACACCTCAAAACCCACTTATTCCGGGCTGATTTTAATGTATAGCCATTATGTTTTGTAGTCTATCTATTGTTTATTACATTGCGTTTTTACTTACTTTTTATGCCTCTGTATTTTTACCTATTGTTTATGCCCTGCATTTTTTTTTTTATCCCTGTAAAGCGTCTTTGAGCACTGAAAAAGTGCTATATATATATATATCATTATTATTATTATTGGTCACTTTTAACCCATTTTATTACTGATTAAAACAATGATTTACATCTTTAAGATGACTATATACTATAGCCTAAATAATACTAAACGTTCCTGGATAACAGTGGATATTATTCAGATAAATCAATAAATGTGCTTATCACAGATTCATAGAACAATGGACCATCATTTTGCTGACTTTATGGATGAGCCCCAAAAACCTGTCCTCTTTATTCTGATTGGCTCATATAACATTATGTCCCGCCCCCATCTCACAATTATCCACTGATTGGACGAAATCACGTTTGATTGATTTTCGTCTTTCACAGCGTTTTTTATTTTCAGCATCAGGAAGACTTGACATCGTCTACGACACAGACTGAAAGGTAAGTAACGGGATTACTTTTTCATTATTTTTACTCTTTCTAACGCACAGAGACACAAACTGTCTCTTATTTCACTTTAAATTGTCCAGTAGTTACATTAAACCCAGAGTGAAACTGCACCGTCAATCAAACATAAAGAGCAAATGTCGATATTTGAAACTTCTAAACAGTAAAAATGTATTTTCGTCTTTGTAAACACATGCTGAGGATACTTTTATTTAGTTTTCCTTGCTCTAAATACTGCAGTTTAGTCCGTTTTTAGTAGTTTAGTCTTGTTCAAAACAAAGTCCCCTTTGTGAGGAAATGAACTTCACTTCCTTTTTGTTGCTTCTGCAAACTGCAGTGTTTTAAATTATATATATATATATATATATATATATATATATATATATATATATATATATATATATATATATATATATATAAAGCTGATTCTGATATATATATTATGTATATGAACATTAATCACCTTGTTACACACATTATTATATACTACAATTGATTATATATCACACAATGGAGATCAATCAATCACAATGGCATAGGTTCATAATATACTGTATTTATTATGTATTTACCATCTCATTATAAATACTTATTAATAAAATGCAATATGTAATAAATTAAATTAGACAATATTTTTATTATCTTTATTTAAATATATATATTTTCTGAACCTTTTCATGTTTAACATTTATTTGTACTAATAATTTCTATCACATTTCAAGTTATTTATGATTTATTTAATGTGATGAACCATAATGTCCCACATGGATTAATAACATTTTTTTTTTTTTTTCTGATTCTGATTTGTCAGTCAGAGCACATTTTGTGTTGCCGTTTGTTTTTGTTTGTTTTGAGCGTCGATTCATTCCTGTCAGTGATTAGAGGAGGCTTTATTTAACCTAACATACATGTTTTTAGACGATGGGGAGAACATGCAAACTACACACAGAAATATCCAAGGAAAGAACCAAACCCAAGACTTCTTACATGCTTAAAAATGCTTTAAAATGATGAAATGAGACACATTACTATTTATTTACTACTTTATTTATTAATTTATTTATTTATTTACTCATTGATTCATTCATTTATTTAAAGCTTTGTTAGAAGAAAAAAACGTCTGTATTTTTTTTTAAACAAATGATAAAAACCCACAACAAAACACTAAAGTTGTCTTTTATCTGCATTTACAATAAAGTAATAATATTACCTTTTAAGGATGGGATCACATCAACCAATCCTAGAGCGTTTTAGTCAGCTGATCTCCGCCCATTCTGCCCCGCGTGAAATGAGCCTAAAAATACATTAAGCTCAGCCTTATTTAAACTAAACTTCACTTTAGTGACAATAATTAAAGATATTTCACAGTCAGATTTCAGTTTTTTTTTACTAAATACTCTAGAGCAGGGCTGTCAAACTCATTTTAGTTCAGGGGCCAAATACGGAGCAGTTTAATCTTAAGATTTTATGTGGGAAAAGAAGAAGTTATTTAAATATTACTGTGCTCTAGTTTACAGCTTTACGTATACATGAAATACAAAATATGTAAGAAACTGACCTTATCCAAGCACAAAGTGACAGATATCAGTCCCAGCAGGATCTTCACTTTAAATTTCCCAGAGTTTGTGACCAATTTCCATTTAATTTAGGGAAATATTATGTTATAACTAGTGGAAAATTAAAGAATTTTTAAGAATTTTGAGTTTTTTCAACTGTTTAACATTAAAAATGACTGCAATTGATATGATATAAGCACCTGGAAAACTGTGAGCACCTGTAAATATTGTTGATTTTCATTTACACAATGATTCATGTTTTCTCTTTTATTTTTACTTTCTTCTGTGGGCCAAATTGGCTGCTCCAAAGGGCTGGATTTGGCCCCCGGGCCTTGAGTTTGACACTTGCCCTAGAGTTTTTAGAGTTTTCTGTTCTTAAAGCCAGAGGAAATTGACACTGTGGTATTTGTGAGCCCAGATGTGGAAGTCGATGGTGGGTCATGATGTGAGCGTGAAGGCGTGTGAAGTGGACGACTGGGAGACGGACCCTGACTTTGAGGTAAAAACCTTTTTTAATCTGAATCGTTCCTTCTGGTGCTTTTGTTCTGAAGCTGGTGAATCGTTTGTTACAGAACGACGTCTCAGAGCAGGAGCAGAGGTGGGGGGCCAAAACCATTGAGGGATCGGGTCGGAAGGAGCACATCAGGTATAAATACACCTCTAAAGGTGAAAGTTAGCATCACGTACAAACTCCTCCCTCCTGCTTCGCTCCTATTGGTCCAAACGTTAGTGACACGAGCAGTGAGTGCAGCTCTGTGGTTTCTGTGTCTGAAACAGGAAGAGGAAGTGAGAGCAGAGTGAGCTCTGAGATCTCTCCTAATATGGAAAATATAATTCAGCGTCAGCGCTCGACTCGTCTTCTTTCTTATCATCATTGTTACAAACGTTTAGGTTTTATTTCCACTTATTTAATGAAACTTTACTTCATTTCAGTTTGACCTTTACAGCTTCAACAAGACCCTGAAAACTCTTTCACATGTTTATTGATTTTATCAAAGCTGATTTCAAACCTGCAGAAAATCTTCATGTAAGGTGTTAAACCATGGCTCAGCAACATTACTCACATCATGACTCAGCAAAAATCTTATATGATGACTAAGAAACAATACTCAGGTAGGATGTGGTGTTCAAACCATGACTTAGCGACAATATGTGTGTCATGACTCAGCAGAAATCTTATACGATGACTAAGAAACAATACTCAGGTAGGATGTGGTGTTCAAATCATGACTTAGCAACAATATGTGCATCATGACTCAGCAAAAAGCCTTAAACAATGCCTAATAACTAATGCCCAGAAAGGCTGTAGAGTTAAAACAATGACTCAGCAACAAACCTCGACTAAGGCATCAACTATGACTCAGCAACAGGCCATGACTCGGTGACAATCCACACTCGGCAACAAATCACGACTTGGCAACAAACCATGACTAAGGAACAAATCATGACTCAACAACAACTCGACAACAATATTCACACCATGACGTAGCAACAAATCATGACTCCGCAAAAAAAACGACTCAACAAACCATTACTAAGGAACAAACTACGACTCAGAAACAATATTCAGGCTGTGATATTCAAACCATGGCTCAGCCACAAACCACGACTCAGCAACAAGCCATGACTCGGTGGCAATCCACGACTCGGCTACAAATCAAAACTTGGCAACAAACCACGACTAAGGAACAAACCATGACTCAACAATAACAATAGGCACACCATGATGTAGTAACAAACTATGATTCAGCAAAAGACAACTCCACAACAAACCATGACAAAGGAACAAATCACGACTCAGCAGCAATACTCAGGCCGTGATATTCAAACTATGGCTCTGCAACAAACCATGACTTGGCAACAATACTTCAACCATGAGTAGTAAACCATACTCAACAGTACTGTAGTGTGCAACCCATGATGCTGCAACAGTACTCAGTAGGCGTTAGCTTTTGAATCATGACTTACAATAATTTAACCAAAACTAATAATTTTTTTTTTTGGTGGGCTGTGGTTGGATGTGATGTTCAAACTATGACTCAGCAACTATAAATAAACCATGATAAAGGAACAAAATTGTGGTAGGCAGTGGCGTTCAATCAAACAACATATGCACAAAGACTTCTATCAGACACACAGTAAAAAATGGCAAAGTAATAATAACTAATAAATGAAATAACTGAGGATATTTTGTTTGCTTGCTCATGTTTTGATGTGATTACTGCAGTGTTGCTGAGCTCAGAAACAAAGTGACCAAAGAGCACGAGCAGGTGAAGCAGAAAGAACAAACACCCAAAGCCTCGTACGGGTACGGAGGGAAGTTCGGTGTAGAGAAAGATCGAATGGACAAGGTGAGAAAATGTGTGTGAACAAGTGTCCTGTTGTTAGTCCTGATGTTGTTCTCCTCTCTGCCTGTAGGTGGCGCTGAGTCACAGCTACGTTGCACAGGTTGAACATCACTCGTCACAGAAAGATGCGTCTAAAGGCTTTGGGGGGAAGTTTGGGGTTCAGACAGATCGTGTTGATAAGGTGAGCAGAAATGCTGAGTCAGGGATAGAGCTTGTTCAGTTTAACCCTTTCCTTTCTCATCTGTAACGTGTGCAGTCTGCTTTGGGCTTTGAATACAAAGGAGAGGTGACACAGCATGGATCCCAGAAAGGTAACTTCCAAAAACTTCACTCTGTAGATGTTCTTCTCCCTCCATGTTCTCGTTAAACTCTCTCCTTCAGATTATTCAAAGGGCTTTGGAGGAAAGTACGGGGTGGAGAAGGAGAAAGTGGACAAAGTAGCTCTGGGTTACGATTATAAAGCAGAGACAGAGAAACATCAGTCACAGAAAGGTGAGTTACAGTTATTACAATCAACATTTACAGCAGCAACAAGTGGTGACTCAGCAGCAGTCCCTTGTTAGCGTGTGGTGTTCAGCAGAAATCCCTTAATACAGAGTCTCTTGTGTTCAAACCATGACTCGACATTGATTTCTCAGTATGCTGTAATGTTCAAACTATAACGTAGCTGGGCTGCGTAAGTCATCAGGGCAGTACGTTAAATGGGCGGGGCGTGTTACCAGGGCTCCTCCCGCCTCACCCTACTGCGCAGACTCAAATTTGCAAGATGGCAGCACCCTATGCGCCATATTTTGGCTTCGAAAACGTTGAGGGGGAACAGCTACCACTGGCTCAAATTATGACTGCAATTATACCTCCATACGGTGTGGTCAAACTATGACTCAGCAACAATCCCTTGATAAGCTGTTGTGCTCAATTCATGACTTGACAAAGATTCCAAGTCATGCTATAATTTTCAAAATATGACTCAGCAATTATTCTCTGGTAATATGTAGTGGTCAAACTGTGACTCAGCAGCAGCGATCCCTCAGTAGGCTGTAGTGTTCAAACTATGACTCTGTTATTATTTGTGACTAAGGCTATGACTCAGCAACATTAACATGACTTAGCAACAATCCCTCAGTAGTCAGTGGTGGTCAAACAATGACTTTTCTGATTGTTTCTCTCCTACAGATTATTCAAAGGGCTTTGGAGGAAAGTACGGGGTGGAGAAGGAGAAAGTGGACAAAGTAGCTCTGGGTTACGATTATCAAGCAGAGACAGAGAAACATCAGTCACAGAAAGGTGAGTTGCGTAGGCTGTGGTGACTCAGCAACAATCCCTCGTTAGCGTGTGGTGTTCAGCAGCAACCTCTTGATACAGAGTCTCTAGTGTTCAAACCATGACTCCACAACGATTCCTCAGTATGCTACAATGTTCAAACTATGACTCAGCAACAAATACCCTGGTAGGCTGTTGTACTTAAACCACGATTCTGCAGTAATGCTATTATTGTAAAAATATGACTCAGCAATTATTCCTCAGTGGTCAAACCTTGACTCAGCAGCAATCCCTTGGTAAGCTGTAGGGCTCAGACTATGACTGCAATTATACTTCAGTAGGGTGTGGTCAAACTATGACTCAGCAATAATCCCTTGATAGGCTGTTGTGCTCAATTCATGATTCTACAAAGATTCCTAGGATGCTATAATTTTCAAAATATGACTCAGCAATTATCCGATAGCATGTGGTGGTCAAACCATGACTCAGCAACAGCAATCCCTCAGTAGGCTGTAGTGTTCAAACTATGACTCAGTTATTATTTGTAGAGGTCGACCGATATATCGGGCTGATATATGGACTTGTTTCAAAATCGGCCGTCAGCCGATTTTTCATTTTAATTTTTTAAATTTATTTAGCACTTTAGAGTAGCCATTAAAGGAAAAAAGAAAGAACATTAAAAAAACATCCATTCGAATGTATGAATATACAACAAAAAAAAGTAACAATAATTATAGCATGTGTATGGGAGCGGTAGAAGCCAATAGGCTTACATATAAAAAGCCGATATAATAGGATAAGGACATAATATTATAGTGCCTGATCAAATATTCTTATCCTAACCACTTTTCAGGTTACTGTTTGATTGTATATTTAAAAAAAAATGTGAACTTAATTACTAGATACTTTAAGAAAGAAGCTTGAAATAGTTTAAACCGACTACTTGCACATTGTATATTGTCGTGCTTTACCGCTACTTACCCGTCCTGTACTTTTTGTTATACTTGGTTGTGTGCGGATATATTTAAAGTTCAATAAATGTTAAGAGTTCTATTGGTGTATTTAATTTAATTTTTAATATGTAAATGTTTATCATATGAGTGTTTCAACTGTCTTTCATAATCAATCTGCTTTATAAAAAAAAAGGATATCGGCCTCAAATATCGGCTTCCAAAATCGGCTTTAGATATCGGCCATCGGCTGAATTAAAAAAAATATTAATAATTGGTATCTGCATCGGCCTTTGAAAATTCAATATTGGTCGACCTCTAATTATTTGTGACTAAGACTATGACTCAGCAACATGAACATGACTTAGCAACAATCCCCCAGTAGTCAGTGGTGGTCAAACAATGACTTTTCTGATTGTTTCTTTCCTACAGATTATTCAAAGGGCTTTGGAGGAAAGTACGGGGTGGAGAAGGAGAAAGTGGACAAAGTAGCTCTGGGTTATGATTATCAAGCAGAGACAGAGAAACATCAGTCACAGAAAGGTGAGTTACGTAGGCTGTGGTGACTCAGCAACAATCCTTCGTTAGCGTGTGGTGTTCAGCAGCAATCCCTTATAGAGTCTGTGGTGTTCAAACAATGACTCGACAACAATTCATCAGTATGCTGTAATTTTCAAATTATGACTCAGCAACAAATACCTCAGTAGGCTGTTGTGTTTAAACCATGATTCCCCAGTAATGCTATAATTTCCAAAATATGACTCAGCAATTATTCCTCAGTAGTCTGTAGTGGTCAAACCTTGACTCAGTATACCATTCCTCAACTATGACTCAGCAACACAACTATGACTCAGCAACAATGCCTCAATAGAGCTTTGGTTGTCAAACAATGACTCTGGATGTTAAAAATAGTTTTTTTCTGATTGTTTCTCTCCTTCAGATTATTCAAAGGGCTTTGGAGGAAAGTACGGGGTGGAGAAGGAGAAAGTGGACAAAGTAGCTCTGGGTTACGATTATCAAGCAGAGACAGAGAAACATCAGTCACAGAAAGGTGAGTTACAGCCAAAACCTGCATGTTTAATCATAGTTCTTGTATGATAGGCTTTATAAAACACATCATTTCTTTATTTGATTGGTTTCTTTTTCAATTTTCAGTCAAGTATTTTTTAGAATGTATTTACAGTTTTAAGGTGTTGTAATAATAGTGAAATTGTTGTGTAATTTATCATTAAATTATTATATTATCATTTATTTATGAATCTGTGTTTAGATTATTCTGCAGGATTCGGGGGTCGTTATGGAGTACAAACGGACCGCATGGATAAGGTGTGCATCCTTATTTTATTTGTGCAGTAAAACCATTCAAATGTATTAACTTTGATTGTTTCCCAGAGTGCAGCAGGTTTCTCAGACATTGACTCTCCATCGTCTGCCTACGAGAAAACTCAGCCTTTGGAAGCTTGTAAGTTTATTCTGTTCAAACGTCTCAGAGGTTTAACATGGTTGTCCGTCAATAATGAATAATACAATTAGTGTCATGTAATTTTACATATTTTTTGGAGTAATTTTGTGGCTTTTGATGTAATATTTTATGTTTTTTGGAGTCATTTTGTGTATTTTTATGTAATGTTTTATGTTTTTTAGACACATTTGTATATTTTAGTTATTGTTTTGTATATTCTCTTATTTCTGTTTGTTTTGGTAGTCGTTTTGTATATTCTTCTTTTAATTTGTATGCTTTTTGGAGTCATTTTGTGTATTATGTCATTGTGTATGTATTTAGAGTAATTTTTTGTGTATTTCAGTTATTGATTTTTATATTATTTTTGTTATTTTCGTGTGTTTTGGGAGTAACGCCGGGCCGTCAGTTGCCTAAATCTGCCTGAAACTCTTCTATATATTGGATTATATGAAGTGCAGTATAAATGCTGACTCATGGTTTTAATGCTGTCTGGTTGGTGAAGCGAGTGCTGGTGCAGGACGACTGAAGGCTCGCTTTGAGAACTTGGCCAAGGCTTCAGACGAAGAAAACCAGAGGAGAGCAGAAGAAGAACGAGAGAGGAGGAGAGCGAGGGAACAGAGAGAACGAGAGGACCAACGACGACAGAGGGTGAGGAGACGTTACCATGACGACATTAAACGTGACATTAAAATGTCGTCGTCTGCAGGAGCAGGAGAGCCACACAACAGCTGCTCCAGATGTGACTCCAGAGATGGACGAGGGTCCGACAGAAAGTGACCAACACACACTAGAAGAACCAGAAGAACCAGAACCACATGTGGTAATAATGATAATTCCAGCTTTTTCCTTTGTTTTAGTGCAGTGGTTGAACCCCACCTGCTCCCATTGCCCCCAAATAATCCTGATAAATACACAAACACATTTTCACATTTATTGAACTAACAGAACAGGTAACGTCATATTTCATAATCAATCAAAAACTAGATTACACTAAAAACAAATGTAAAAGCACAATACAGTCAAAAATACAGGAAATAAAGATACATTGTTTGCAATATGTGACAAAAAGCTTAAGAAAACTAAAAATTAAATTGAGTGTAATAAATAAACTAACAGGGAACAAGTAACATCATATTTCATAATGCAACTAACATATTTCATGAATAAATTAAAACCGAAAAACTAAATGAAAACCAAATTTAAACGTGTTAGTTAATGACTAATAGTTAATTAGTCAAAAATACAGGAAATAAAGGAACATTGTTTGCAATATGTGGCAAAAAGCTTAAGAAAATCAAAAAGGAAATTCATTTTTTCAGTAATTTTAAATCATTATTTTTGCACTTTAGTTCCACATTACATTTTCTTCACGGTCTATATCTAATGCAGTCTAATAATTTAATATTTTTTTGTTTCTCATTATTACTGTATTTGTGTGTAGCTGTTTAGTTTAGTGTTATTGATCTCAGAAAGGCCCACCTGTAATACCTCTATGCCCCACCAGGGAGACGCGCCCCACACTTTGAGAAGCACTGTTTAGTGCAAATAAGCACAAGTAAAGTCTGACACCATCTTTGAGACTCAGTGGTTCAATCACTGTGATCAGAGGTTGATCAAACCATGTGACCTGTGATGTTTTACAGGAGGCGACAGAGGATGAAGAACCTCCAGCTCTTCCTCCTCGCGCTAGCGTCTTCCTCACCCACGACGTTCCACCTGTGCCTGAGACTCCTGAGGAAGACGAAGGAGAATATGAAGAGGTTCCTGAGCCTCCTGTTCCTCCTTCTCAGCCCACAGGTCAGTGACGTTTGTTCAAACTGTCAAAATAAATGTTCATTTAGTGAATAAAAGCATGAAAACTGGTTCAGTTCTAGCCCAGAAAATGTGGGTGTCGTTGCACATTTTTTACTGTAATTTTGCTGAGCTGTTAGCTGACGCAGCCTTACTACATGTTGTGCTGTTACAACAACACAAAAGTTGTTGGGTAAAAAGTTTGCTTGTTCCAAAAGTTTTTAGCTTACGTTAAATTTAGCTCCGATTAAAAAATATTGATTAAAAAAAATCTGAAGGTCAGTTTAGGTTTCTAGTTTATAGAAAACTGTACATAGGTAAAAATTAAACAAACAACTTTCAAATTATAACAAATTAAGAAAGTATTAACTTTAGTTCAAACTTGTTTCTTAACTATTTTTCTAGGACTGACATATAATAACTAGAAAAGCACTCGGAGAGCGCAGACCTCTGCAAAGCAGCTCGTTTCCACCCCTATTGTGATTTCCACCCCTATTTTGTGTATTTTACCTCGTTAAAAGGATCCTCCACTGTTTTTACAAATGTGGCCTAAAATCCGGATCCTGGTTGCCTTTATTTAATGCACATGGAGCTCTTCTTCTCTCCTTAAAGATGCAGTTCGCAACTCTCAGATCCCTCTCTCCCGCTCCCTCCCCACTGCTCTCTTGCCCTGCCTCCAAACTTTCCAAAGTCCCTCCCTCAGAGGAGCTAACAAGCAAACGTTAGTCCGACAGCAACATCACAGTGATATAACATGCTCTGTTAAAAGCACATTACTGCAGCGCTTCTCTCTCTCTATGTGCACACACCTCAGCAGCAGCAACACAGTGTCACAAATCAAACATAATGTAAATCTATCAGCAGTAATTACCTTTCAAGCAGAAAAGTCACCAATTACATCTTTTACTCCTCCAGACCATACACTGTAAAAAAGACGGCGCTCCAGCCACCGGAAAGGGGTGGGGCCTGTGAGTATCAGCTGTCAGACAGTCCATCAAACACAATCCTGGCTCTGATTGGTTCTTTTTGCTCGGTCGCGGTGCATTTTGGCAATCTGCCAAAGGCTGCAGGAGCAGCAGGGGGCGGGGCTCAATGAGCCTGTTTTTTTTCACACAAACTACTAGTTTAATGTAAAGCTGTCCTTATATAGTGACAGCTTTAGCTAATATGACAAAAAGTCACTTTTATAAGAGTTGCAAACCGCACCTTTAATGGCGTCTATGAAACAGCAGAGGGAACTGTCGCCCCCTGTGGCCACAGATTTTTTCAGGTCACGGTTTTATTTTATCATCTCTCAGTAAACAAAAGAGGTTTACATCAATTTTTTTTAAGTTTGACTGATTTTTAGAGCAACCCAAAGAAGCACAAGTTGTAATTTTGACTGAAAAAGCTGCTAAATGATCCTGAATCCTTAAACTGATATAGAACTCAATGGACTAAATCACGTCACCAATGACATCATTTCAACATGGCGGAGCACAGGGAAAAGTAGTCCCAGTTTTAAAAGTTAATAAAACAAATATAGTGCAAAATAATGCGTTTTGTTAGGTATAGATCATCTAATAAGGACATTTCAAAGTACATGTGTAAAAACAGTGGAGGATCCCTTTAAAAACAAGCTGCTGAGACTGGACGTACCTCTGACAGAGCAGCCTCTTCCTGCCTGTTGTTGCTACGCTCTGCTTTCTGCTTCCTTCTCGGCTCAACAGTTCTAGATTTTGAGCGAAGCATGACTGCTACTGTTCAAACAGGTACAATGACTCCACTAAATGTATTAGGTAGTACTTCAGCTGACTCAGCATAACGTGCATGGCGCATTGCCTGATATTTTTGTTCTCTCTTTGTACAGGCTTATTTAGAACAGGCAATGTCGTCATCAAACATGTTCTAATGTTTTAATATACCAGTGTCACTGTATCGGTAGGACTGATGACATCATCAACAGTGATGATGTCAGAATTTTACAGAAGTTCCACAGTGTGGATGGGAAAATGAATGGGGAAAAAAAAAAAAAAAAAAATTATATATATATATATATATATATGTATACTGTATATATATATATATATTATTTGGTTAGTCAGAATTTCACAAAAAAATTGTCCCATTTATCAATTTTCCTAAAAATTTAATCCAAGTTTGTTCATAACTTTAGGCTCTAATGTCACGTTTTTAATCCCAAAGTGAACGTTTGATGTTTCCTCAGGGAACGACTATGCTGATCTGACTTGTGGATTGAGGGCGGCGGCTTTGTACGACTATCAGGGAGGTGAGACACGCACACACGCAGACAACCTTGGTATTTATAAAATTTAACGGGACACCTGACATACAAAAATACATTTGTTTTTCATTCTGACAATTTTGCTTGTATCCATTTTTTCTGATGAATCTTTCCATAATTATCTCAAGTTGACTCGTTTTATTAATCATGTCCAAACAAATGTTTAAACCACTAAATGTGCTATTACATAGGAATGGGATCCACACAAGGTTCCTGCTGCTTAACAGAAGGTTTTCCTTGCCGCCATGATGAATTCATGTTGGCTGTGGGATACATATGTATGTGCATATACGTATATATGCATATGTGTGTATCCATAAAATGAAGAGTCCGTCCTTAAGACTGCTCTACTGTAAAGTGTCTTGAGATACCATTGGTTATGATTTGGCGCTATACAAATAAAAGATTGATTGATTGATTGATTGATTGATATTAAATGTATTCTTTTCCTTCTCCATAATCATCTAAAATGATTTTTTACCAGAATTTTTTTAGTTTCTTATTCGAAGAGACATCTAAATACAAGTTTTTATTATCAATTCAAAAAATTGTTTGCAATATTTTCCCTTTCATTTTTGTGCCTCGAATATATATGTATTTTTTTTATTATTATTTTTATTTATTTTATTTATTTATTATTTTATATTCAAACCTAAAATAAATTTTAATTCTTCTTTGTCACAAACAATATTTAAATTTTCTAGTACTTTTCTTAAATTAGTACTATAATTTACATTTTAAATGTTTTTGTTTTTTGGAGGCAAACTACTTTATAATGTTCCATTTTTTATTTATTTTTTTTAATCATCACTACTATACTAATATGCAAAATAAAATGTGTTTATAAAAAAATATTTTAATCACATATTTTTGCAAGAAATTTAAGTCATAATATTATGAGAAACAAATGTTTAGTTTGGTTGTTTAATATTTAGATATATTTCAAATAATTCCCGAACTTTTTGCTGACTCGTGGTTTTTCCTCTCTGATCCTCCAGAGGCTGACGATGAAATCTCCTTCAACCCTGATGACATCATCACTAACGTAGAGATGATTGACGAGGGCTGGTGGAGAGGAAGCTGCAGGGGACGCATCGGCCTGTTTCCAGCCGCCTACGTTGAACTACTGCAGTGAGAACGTGAACCTCCCCAGATGTTACGCCACATGTGGAAATCATTGCAATTTCAGGGTTTTTATTACAAACAAATCCACTTTTACTGATTGTTAAAGAGTAGCTATAATAGGCATGTTATGTATTTAATGTGTTGCCAATAAATAAAAGACATGCACACCCATTAAAAAACATCTTAATGGTGCTTTAAATACAATGAGGAACAGACTTTGTAGCAGAGAAAAGGTTCGTTAAATAGTTTCTCCACCTGAACAGGTGAGGTCGGGGGAGGGGAGGTGATTAATCACAGCTCACCTGTGATTAACGCAAAGCAAAGCCAGCAGGAAGAGTGGAGTGAGAGCAGGAAAATCTCTGACGTAAGGGAATAAAATAAACTTAATAAGTGCTACGGACCAGCTGGATGTGGGGAACCCTTCAAAATAAGAGTATAACTTTATTAAAAGTGAGCTGAAGTCACACACATTTTGTCCTGGAGCTTCATTTTCTTCCTTCGCCTGCAAAGTTGAAGACATCAAAAGATAAGTGTGAAATCTTTTCCTCTACGTCTACGCCACACGTGTCAAACTCAAGGCCCGGGGGCCAAATCCGGCCCTTTAGACTATCCAATTTGGGCCGCAGCACAAAGTAAAAAAAAATGACAGTGAAAACATGAATCATTGTGTAAAAGAAACTCAACAATATTTACAGGGGCTCACAGTTTTTCCTTATGCTTGTATCGCACAATTGCAGTAATTTTTTATTTTAAACTGTTGAAAAAACTAAAAAATCCTTCATTTTTCCTCAAATTATTACATAATTTTTCCTTAATTAAATAGAAATTGTTGGGACTGATATCTGTCACTTATTCCTTGGATATTGTCAGTTTTTTACATATTTAGTATTTTATATACACGTAGAAGTGCAAAGTAAACTATGGCACAAATATGTTGAAATTACTAATTTTTCCACTTAAAATCTATGGCCCTCTTAAGATCAAACTGCTCCATATTTTGGCCCCTGAACTAAAATGAGTTTGATACACACGCACGCACACACACACACACACACACACACACACACAAACAAGTTATTCTATGGGACTCTAAACTTACATTTTAATTGTGATTATTTAATGTAAATTATCATATAATGTAGTCACAATCCTTTTAAAATGTTATTTCAAAAGTCCAGAGAGGAGATGTGATATACATTAGATGGTAACTTAATTTCAGAAGACGGGTTTGTAATTCACTATAAATGTGGTAAAATGTAAAATTTTAACTTTTATATCCTATTTATTTTACAAATTGATGCATAAAAACATTGAATATGTTCTTCACTATCATATGTAACTGATTTAAATTCATGAAAAACACAAAACCGCTCTGAACTCTGTCGGCAATTATAAAATCAATTTTTTTTTTTCAAAATTCTGTTTTCCACATCCTTTTTTTTTTTGTAAAGAAATACTTCATTTCATTTTATTTTTTTTCTGAATATATTAGTTTTCAACTCCTGTGAGAAAACAAAAATAAATAATAAAAAAAGAAAACCATCATTTAAAAAAAAAAAAGTGTCAAAATAAAAAATATAATTTAAAACCATGTGTAAGGACTGACATGGATTATTCTGACTGTTCCTTTTTAATTATTTATAACAATGGGTTATTGATTAAATTTTGACCAACTTAATATAAATTATCTTGATGACGTCATTCCAGATCATAATAAAAACACTGTTATTCCACCACTAGGGGCCAGAATATTTACCAGTATTAGAAACCATTAAGTTGTCATTAACCTACGATGTTTAAAACTCTACAATCCCTGGAATCAGTGCTCCAGCTTTTCCCACAGAGCTTCTGTAGCACTGATGAGATGTTGTTCAAACACTATATTATGACGTTTTTACAGAGTGAAAATCTGAATTGTGTTGTTCAGTCTCTTTAACAGATCAGATACAACTTCTTCATGAGTGAGTTTATAGAGTTTATTTTAAGGCAAAGCTACAAATAAAAGCACTTTAGCTGCGCCAAGAATAGTCCCTCCTATCTCCTTTCCTATCCACTTTTCCGTAACCCCGTGGATGACGTCACGGGGTTAAGGAAAGGTGTTAGGAGAGGAGTTAAGGAAAGGTGATCATGTTTGTTTTGACAATCAGACGCACTTCCACATGTATTACACTTTCCACTGATATAATATCATATATCACAAGGTTTAAATGTAAATCAAAGGAAAAGCGGCTACGAGGAACAAAGTGAAACTAAAAGAACGTCACATTGAGAATGGTTGATCACACTCAGAAATATGAATTATGTTGAATAAAACAAAATAATGTGGCTAAAAATGTCTCTGATTTTTTTTTATTATTGATCCACAGTGTCTGTTTTATGTCAGTTATAATCTGATAATACGTTTTACGCATAAGATATGGGTTTTAGATTATTTAAAGTTGTTCAAAGCATATTATTGCATTGGTAATTTACATGATCTCCGTTACTTGTCAGCGCTCGGGTGTGCGTGTCCCTTTAAATGTTGTCGCCACAAAGAATTGTGGGTCAGAATGATCTCGCCTCCTTTGGTAAAGGATGCATCAGTGTTTCCTAGGCTAAAGGAGGTTATAAAGGATGCACCAGTGTTTCCTAGGCTAAAGGAGGTTATAAAGGATGCACCAGTGTTTCCTAGGCTAAAGGAGGTTATAAAGGATGCACCAGTGTTTCCTAGGCTAAAGGAGGTTATAAAGGATGCACCAGTGTTTCCTAGGCTAAAGGAGGTTATAAAGGATGCACCAGTGTTTCCTAGGCTAAAGGAGGTTATAAAGGATGCACCAGTGTTTCCTAGGCTAAAGGAGGTTATAAAGGATGCACCAGTGTTTCCTAGGCTAAAGGAGGTTATAAAGGATGCACCAGTGTTTCCTAGGCTAAAGGAGGTTATAAAAGATGCACCAGTGTTTCCTAGGCTAAAGGAGGTTATAAAGGATGCACCAGTGTTTCCTAGGCTAAAGGAGGTTATAAAGGATGCACCAGTGTTTCCTAGGCTAAAGGAGGTTATAAAGGGAGCATTGAGCCTCTTTTCCTGAGCTTAAAGAGAACTCGGACGCTTATCACGGCCACCACTTAAACACTTCTGGGGTTTAAGGGAACAGTGGATAGGAAAGGAGATAGGAGGGACTATTCAGACGCAGCCTTTGTTTTTGAGTGAGGAAAACTGAAATAAACAAATTAGTGAAAACACGAGCCTTTGTTTTTACAATCCTTTCATAATCATTTTGTGAGGCTTTTGGTCTCAAATACAACATCAGAAATATTGTTTTTTCATCTATTATTTGACAAAACGAGACGAGGAGCAGCTTCGGCCCAGCTGTGGATGAGCTTTGTTTTCATCATGTGAAGCTCCTGAAATCATCACCACGTCGTGTTTAACATTTAAAAAGAAACGAGGTGAAGGATGAGTGTCTGAAAGTTTCGCTCTGCAGCCCAGAGTCACATCATCCAATGAGAGCAGACGTCCATGATCATGTGACACAGTCCGACAGCGTGGCGTCTGCTCTACCAGGCGATGCCCTTCTTCTTCTTCTTCTGCTGTTTCTTCGTCTGCCCGCTCTTCTTCGCCATCCGCTGACCTTTCATTTTCTTGGCCTGTCTCTGACTCATCCAGGTGGGATACTGTCCGTGCTCGTCCAGGAGGGTGGTCTTATTACGTTTACTGTCCATGTCCATCTTCCCACCTGAAGAAACAATGAAGAACGTGAGCCACCTTTGATTTTTAACTTCCAAATACATCAATTCAATGAATATCCACAATATTTGCCAGGATGGAGTTTTATCACGAGTCATTTTTATTCATAAATTTAAAAAAACAATCATCACCAAAATCCTACAATTTTATTAAAATCATTCCACAAATTTAAAACAAATTGGTCACAAACATGAGGAAAATTAAAGATTGAATATTGCCTGTAACGTCTATTATTATACATATATTTATAGGACAGAATAATGTGGAAATTGTAGAAATTTTTCCACCAAAAATTTGCAGCTTACTTGAGATCAAAATGTTCCATATTTAACTTTATAACCAAAATATGTTTTCAAAGATAACTCTTTCTTTGATATGAAACATTTTTCCTTTATGCAACTTTTTCATTTTTATTTTGGACTCTAACTTTAAGTTATTTCACCCCTCGTGAATATTGAAAAACCTTTACATGAGGATAATCACGGAACAATTAGGCTTGTCACAATAAATACTACATCGACTTATTGTGCAATAACTCATGGATAAAACAATTTATTTTAAGGCTTAATATTTATCGTCTGTACATTTTCTTAAAAAAAGGGGAGAGATTTTTGCTATTTTTTTTTAACTCTTAAAACTCAAACTTTATTGTTATATGATGTTACACACGTTGTTAGACATTGTTACACATAAATTTGTCCTCTGCAATATAACCCATCCCCTGGGGGGCAGTCTTTGTATTACGATGAAGTCACTTTAATATTAATTCTATTTTCAGCACAGACCTTTTAACGAAATGAACTAATCAATAATTGCTTCATAACAGTGGCTCTCAAACTTTTTAGTCAGGGACCCCAAAAATATGCATGAAATCAGCTTGTATGAGTCAAAACATGCTATATCTATTGTATTGTTGGTTTTTATTAGTCATTTATTGTTAATTGACCTAATTTTACGACCTAATGTGTATTGTGACAAATTGGTGAAATACAGTGAAAAGTGTTTTTTTTATTGTACTATCGTTTATCGCATTATTTTTCTTAAGCAATATCGTCCATCAAAATGTTTTATCGTGTCAGATCCAGGAACAATTGGAAGACATTTCTGAATTTTTTGATACCGAAGTGCATGGAATGTCCTAAAAATGTGATGAAATGCCATGTTATGACCATTCTGTAAACTACTGATGATAAAAACCACCTTTTGTTTTTATTCTGAAAGTAAAAAAGAATAAAAACAAAACATTGGTCCTAATATTTATTTCACTGAGCTTCTCTCACCGTCGTCCTCTTCCTGCTCCGCCATGTCCACATCCTGCTTCTTCTTGATCTCCTCTGGCGTTACCACGGTGACGATGTCCTGCATGTCAGCCATCGCAGCTTCTCCTTTCTTATCCAGACTCAGAGCTTGTTTCAGACGAGCCAGTTCTTTAGGAGCGTTCTTCTTCCTCTTCTCCGCTCTCATCTTCCTCTTCCACTTGCTGCGCAGACTTTTAGCCATGACGAGCACGTTCTAGAAAAAACACAAAGTAAAACCACAGAAGTAGATTATTTTAAAGTCACTTCACTCCTTCAATGCAGAACTATCTTAAATTAGACACAGTGTCAAGCTTATTTTAGTTCAGGGGCCAAATACGGACCAGTTTGATCACAAGTGGGCCACAGGTTTGAACAATTTTAACATTAATGTACCACGTTTTTACTTCCAGTTAAAAATTATACATAAAGTATGGAAGGCATCAACAATATCTAAGCGGTAAGTGACCAATTTTTATTTAATTTTGGGAGATTTTGTGGAATAATTTGAGAAAATTTGCAGGATTTTGAAAAAATGTAGAGTTCTTTCAACAACAATTGACAACCAAATTATATAATGATTTACTCAATCATTCATTATTTCCTGCGGGCCAAATCAGATGCTCTGAACGACCAGATTTGGGCCCCGGGCCTTGAGTTTGACATGTGTATCAGAGTAGACTGAGGGTATCCTAACAGAAATATTTGTTACTCTTTTTAATAGGGATGTAACGATGCACTCAACTCCCGATATGATTCGATTCACGATACTGGGTTCAAGATACGATTCTCTCACGATTTATTTTACAAAATGGAAATGTAGACAAATGACTGAAAAATATTCCTTTTTTTGGGGAAAAAACTAGAAAATACTGTATTTTCCTTTTATTTTTCATTGTCAAAAGAATCCCTTGATAAACTATTCAAAACAATGCAATTTCACTAAAAATAAATCTTGAATGAAATAAATAAAGGAATAATACAAATGAAGAAGAAGCCTATTAATTTAAATTCTGGTTCTATAGTAAACAATGCAAAACTACATAATAGTTCTTTTTCTTTTCAAAAGTGCAACTGAAAATGTATTTTGTGCCATAACAACTGGACTTTAAAAAAAAAAAAAAATAATTTCACTGATTTACGTCATTTGTTTGGACCAGCAGAGGGCGCTGGTAACCCAGTGGTCGGTTGGCATGCAGAAATTCTTGCAGTGAAGAAGAGATGCTATGCTAGCAGACAGAGCTAATAAAAAAAGTGACTTTTACAGATATTCACATAATATTACAGATATTCTTTCATTGCTAAAGGGAATCATTTATTAACATGTTTAAGAGTAGAATGCGGCCAGAAAGAAAGTAGCAGCAGATTCTGCCCGCCGCGTACACTGCTGGACAAGAGAAGGGATAATATATCTAATATATATATATCTCTGCTGTTTAAAAAAGTACTGCAATTCAATTTTCAAAGGATCGATGTCAATCATGAAACCGATGAATCGATTTTCAACTGTCTTACGATTAATCGTTACATCTAGGGCTGGGCGATATATCGAATATACTCGATATATTGCAGCTTGTAGTCTGTGCGGTTAAACTCGCGGACTTTTTTTTTTTTTTTTTTTTGAAATGTCATCTTAATGACAACATGCACAAAAGGGCACTATTTGTTTTAAAATATTGTAGTGGCATTATGTACAAAAAGTGCACTTTAATTTTGTGTTTTGAAATGCCATGTGAGTTGCATCCTGCACTAATGTCTTGTTTTGAAATGTCTCTGTGACAATTTTGCACAGAACGTGCACTTTCTGTTGACAATTTTATGTTTGAGCCACTCACTGTTTAATAAATACAGTTATGTCAACTTTGACTTAGTTGTGATATCCCCTTTTTTGCATGAAAGTTTAAAATTGGCATATATTAATGCAGTATGATTAAGAATGTTTTAATGTAGACATATAGAATCATCATACTGGTGTGATTTTGTGCATCAAAGTGTTAATTCAAGGGTAATGCAAAATATCGAGATATATATCGTGTATCGTGACATGGCCTAAAAATATCGCGGTATTTATAAAAGGCCATATCGCCCAGCCCTAGTTACATCCCTACTTTTTAATGAAATCAACAATAAACGAACATGCCATGATCAAAAGCACTGAAATTACTTTTCTAACATATAACTATCAATATATATAAACTGACATTACTATTATATAACTTCTTGATTCTTGTATATATATATCTGTATTTTATTTGTAAATGTGTATTATTACTACTTTATTTTTTTCTACTGTAATGTGTACACTTGTATTTATTCCTTATTTAATTTACAGACTTAATTAATTATGTACATTTTCTTTTTTATTTTCTTTGTTTAGTGTTTTCTTTTCATTTATAATATTTCTCGAGCCTCTTTAACGAGATCATTTCCCCCTGAGATCAATAGTGTTTGTGATTCTGATCACAAAATGCAAATCTCAGCACTATGTAAATATTTGTATAAAATATTGCAGTATAATGAATTTAAATTATAAATATATTATTAAAAAAAAATAAAGTTGACTTTGAGAATAAAATATTTGATATTAAGGAGAAAGAAAACAAAGTCCTACTGTCACAAGAAAAAAAAGCCAGAATACTGCAATAAAAAAGCTATAATTTTACAAGGAAAAACTTTGTATTATCACGTGAAAAGTAATATTTTTTTTTTTTAGAAAAAACGTTTTTTTAGATTACATTTTAAATGCATAGATGTAAATAGAGCAGTTCCCTGCATTAAGATTTGTTTAGTTGTATATTTCTGTATGTTTTTATAAATAAGGAAATAGTTCATATTTTAGTCCGTTTGCACCACATTATCATCAGAATTAGAACTTTTAATAGAAAATGCAAAAAAGTGTCTATTCTCGGGAGGAAACCAAACGGACTTGGAGGAAATCATCAAGTTTGTCAATGTTTATTTCCGGAGAAATGCTTCTCTTTCCATAGTATAATTACAACTTTACTCTTTAAATATTAGTGTTTTCCCCCTTGTAACAATGACTTTATTTTGGTTGTTACAAGTTTATTCTCGGAGTCGTAAAAAAATAAAATATACTCAATATGGACCTAAAGGGTGCATAAAGGGGATAAAGTGAAATTAAATTGCAGTTATTCAACCCCTTTAAATCAGATTTTTTAACAGATAATTAGTGTTATTTATGCTTAGCTGCTTAGCTTTCTGGTGTTAGCATTCCTTAAACTGCTTAAAATTCAACCAAATTTCACAGAACAATCTCAAAATATCTCCCCCAATTGTTTTGTGTCGTATTGAATTAAAAATTAACTCACCAGTGAGGTAAATAGACGTTATTTCTACCTTTATCGGGGAATATCTGAAACGCTTCGCTCAGGGCACGTGTTTACAGGAAGGGAACGGAGTGATGACGTAACACGCTGCAACTGCGCATGTGCGCGCAGGCGTACTGACGTATGAGGAAATGGCCTGGATGTAAACAAAAAAAAGGTGCAGTGACTCTATTTCACGTGTTTTATTGATTTATTTCAGCTCATAGATATTAAGCGATCGCATGATTATTGATTTTGTATTAGTTTAATGGAGCCATGAGCGTGTCGGAGCTCTCCCCGCTGCACGAGCAGCTGCTGACGGCTGCGGAGCATCTGATGGTGCATTTGGACTTCCAGAAAACTTTAGATGTCTGTAATAAAGGTCTGGAGAGTCTGAGCAGCGAGGAGACCCAGGACAGCAGGTAAACAAATGTGTAATCCAGCAGGGGTTCTCAACCTTAAGGTCAGGACCCCATTTGGGGTCGCCAGACACTGGGAGGGGGTCATCAGATGTCACAATGAACAATTTAAGCCCTTTTTTTGTGCTTATTTTTACCCTTTTCCTGCAACAACACCAAACTTGCCATATTTTATTTAATTTTCATCACATTTTCTTGCCATATTTTTGCTCCTTTTAATGCATTTTTGCCACACACACACACACACACACACACACACACACACACACACACACACACACACACACACACACACACACACACACACACACACACACATTTTTAACCCAATATAATGTATGTTATATATTTAACCAATTTCTGTGGTTTTTAAATCTTATTTCCACCAATTTTTGGTCACGATTAACTCATTTTTATTCCTGATCAAAACTAGGATTTACATCTTTAATGTGACTATATACTATGGCACAAATAATAATAAACTTCCTGGATAACAGTGGATATTATTCAGATAAATAAATGTGGTTATCACAGATTCATAGAACAATGGACCATCATTTTGTTGACTTTTTGGATGGACCTCAAAAGGCTCTCTGGTACCTTTATTTTGGGGGTTGTAAGCTGATTGGGTTGAGAACCACTGGTCTAATCCACCAGGACAGAGAACTTTGTATGTGGGGTGTACTGAATAAACTGGTGATCGTTATATCTGGTGAAAGAATGTAGTGTTTAATGCTGTCACTCAGTGTTTAAAATAATCTGAACTGTTTGATTAGAATACAGTAACGGTACACCTCAGAGGACAGAAAAGCATTTTTTTTTTTTTTTTTTTTTAAATATCTGTGAAAACAAGTCACAAGATAACACAATAACTAGTTAAACATAACCTCATAACCCACAGTGTGATAAAAATGAATAAATAATATGAATAAATAATGATTATTAGCTGATTTTGTGTGTGCGTGCAGATGTGCAGAATTGAAGGCTGGATTCTGCACGTTGGGGATTCAGGCTCTGGCTGAGATGAACCAGTGGCCTGGAGTTCTTTCATGGCTCCAACAGCAGTACCAACCCAGCACAGAGATACCAGCCAGACTCATCCAGATGTGGTGAGAACTCATCCAGATGTTTGCCTAAAGAGAAAAGGAGGAACTGTCCTCATTGACATATACAACTGCTGTTCTTTCACAATAAAAGCCTTGGAAAAAATTGGAAACATTTTATTAAAGAATGCAAGAAAATATAAGTATACAACTATATACACGTATACTGTACAGCATACATTGGTTACTCATGACCCGGGAACCACATGCGGCCCTCGGCCTAATTTTGTGTGGACCCCTAAGTAAATGCACAAAATAACTCCAAAAACGCACAAAATGAGAGGAAGCTACACAAACGATGATTAAAAACACACACAAACAAAATTGATAGAAATACACAAATGGACTCAAAACATACACAAAATGAATCCAAAAACACTCAACAAAAGCACTCAAAATGAAGACAAAAAGACACGAAACAATCACTAAAATTCACAAAAGAGCAGAAGAATGCACCAAAATATTCAAAATGATTTAAAAAAAAACCTAGAAAATACACAAAATTACTCAAATAATGCACCAAATGACACCAAAAACAAGCAAAACAATGGCAGAAACACACACAATGAATCCAAAAATACACAAAATAACAGAAAAATAGACAGAAAAAACAAAAACACACAAAATGACAACTTAAACACACAAAATAACAGAACAAAAACTCACAAAACAACAAAAACGCACAAAACAACAAAAACACACAAGACAATGACCGAAACACCTAAACTACACAAAAAACAGAAAAATAGTCAGCATTACAACAAAAGCAGACAATCGAAGCTCATGCTTCTTATTAAATAATAATTAGTTCCATGTGTGGTTACTTAATAAAATGCTGACTCATCTCCGTGTGTTTTCCCAGCATCCTCCTCTACGCTAAGGTGTGTGAGCCTGGGCTGATGCTGCAGCAGGTCAGACTGTGGTTGCTTTGCCCAGCAAACAGAGGTTCTCCAGGCTTCAGAACGGTGGTGGAGCTGCACGTCCTACACGTCCTCGTCCCCCTGGGCCTCACAGACGAGGCTCGGGAGCTGATCACTGGCGACGTGGGCAGAGCTTTGTTCACTGACGAGCAGAGACGAGCAGCGTTGGATGTGTTGGATGAGAGAGAGCGAGAGGATGTAGAGAAACGTGCTCAGGATCAGAGAGACGAGGTCACGGAGCGTCCTGGACCCACTGCAGGTATCTGAACCTCCAACACATACCATAAACCATACCATTGTTACATAACCGGTTCCTGTCAAAGTGAAATGACTACATGTACAATCTAGAATCAAATCTCCAAATCTAGCCTCCTTCACCTGTTTCTGACAGCCTGTGCAGCAGCTGGTTCATATTTCTTTAAGTTTTCAAACATCTTTCCAGATGAGGGAGAAGGAAACTTAAAATGAATCTTTGTGTTGAACGTATTCCAGTTAATCTTCAGTATTCCTCTGAGAATGGGAAGGAACTCAAGTCCCAATTGTTCTGGTTAGCTTAGCAAGTAGCGCTGCCTGCTGAGCCTCTGCTCACAACACAATAAAAAGTCATTATTTCACTTTTATTTTGGATACATCTGTGTGAAGGTAGATTTGTACACCCCAAAAATTAAAAGTTTATATTTTTAATCAAAACTTCCCTGAAATAAAACACTTTTCAATTGCAGAAAGAAAAGTATATTCATTCAAAGTTGCAAACAAAAATTTGTCATCCAAAAAGAATAGCATTTCACATTTTTTTTTCTTTGATTAAAAATGTTTGTTTTTTTCACGTTTGAAGCAATATTTTTTAATTAATAATATTTTTTATATATATTTTTAATTGAACAGTATTAATATTTCAATATTTGAATAATGTTTCAATCAATGGTATTTTCATTGAATAATAAAGAAACTAATTTCCTATTCATAAAATGGCCCATATTTTTAATTAATTTTTATAAAATTCTATTAAAAAACCCTTTCAATCAAATAACTCATTAATTGAATTCAAAATAACATTTTCTATCAAATAAGTGTTTGAAAGCAATTTTTGTATGGAATCAGAACATTATCATAATGAATGAACTCTTGCATGATTTTTCACGAATGCACATGTTTTGTTTTGCGAATATATATTTTATGCAAACTTGTAATATAAATTCTAAAATGCAGACGCTCTTGTTTGAACACTGCGTATCCACACACATCAATAGCTCTGCAATTGGTTTAAAAGTGTGGAGAAAATGTAAGAAGCCATATGATTGGCTGAAAGCAAACACACCTGATTGGCTGATGAATCTGTCAATCCGTTTTATCAGCCAATGGTGACGTTTGTTGACCCTCGACGTCAGGGCAGTCTCAAAGTTCACCACACACATTTCTCTCACAAATACACAGAGGTTTCACAGCACAGAAGCAGTTTGTAAATGCACATTCAGCAATTTGCATTATCTGTGGATTTATATTACACGTGTGCCTCAAAATAATATTTGTGAAACAGATCGTGTGCATTTGTGAATTTGAAATACAACTGTGAAACAGAGCATGTGCATTCATGAAAAACCCTGCAAGAGTTCATTCATTATGATACTGTTCTGATTCCATATTTTTGGGTGTCAAAAAACTTTTGTTGAGTGAAGTAAAGGTTTTTTTAATTTGATATATTTTTAAACTAGAAAAGCACTCGGAGAGCGCAGACCTACGCCAAGCAGCTCACGCTCAGCCAACACGCTCCGGTCACGGTAACATAGTAAACTCTTTTTTTTTTCTTTTCTTTTGGTAGCCAGAACATCACCAAAATGTAACCACTTGTTCCATGTCCCGTTTATCAAATTTCCTGAAAATTACATCCAAATCCGTTCATAATTTTTAAGTTATTTTACTAACTGACAGACAGATAAACGGAGGGTAAAACAGAACTTTACTGCTGCTTCGTGCCAGTAATGAATAATAAAAACACAAATCTACCTTCATACATCTGTTTTCACCAGTTTCGCTGTCAGAGACCAGTCACCACATACCATGTTTACTGGTCGAACAATAACACCCCCTGCTGAGATACGAAGCTTAATGTCCTGCTCTAAAAGAGAACAGAGAAAAGCAAAGGGGTGGAAAGTTGTGTGATGATGACTCAGTTCATTCAGCACACACACACACACACACACACACACACACACACACACACACACACACACACACACACACACACACACACACACACGTGTTTGTATCAGACACAGGAAGTATGTATACAAACCATCTGACTTGTTGATGTTGTGTTTGTTCATTTTCAGTCCAACGTCTGGAGAACCTGCTCAGGTTCCTCTCCAGAAAGTTCTCAACAGCTGGTTCTGGATCGTTCCCGGTCCGTAAAGTCTTCCTGGCTCTGGTTCTTCTCTACATGCTCTTCTTCCGCTTGGATCCAGGTGAGAGGAAGATCTCCTCATCATCCTCACGTTCACATCTAGATCTTCTTCACATCTTTTCTTCCTCTCTGTCTTTTTTTTCCTGCAGCTCAGTCGTCTGCATTCCTATGGATTTCTAAACTCCTGCAGCTGCTCAAACAGACGTGGGTTGCCATGTTTGCACCTCATTATCAGGCAGTGGCTCAGAGCAAAGGACTGTGAACGACTGAACATTTGTTATGTGTACATTTACATTGTGTTGAATCCACAATAAAGACGTTTTATGCATTTATAGCTTTGCTGACTTTAGTCCAGAGACTAAAACTGGAGATCAGAAGCTTATAAGATGCAAAAATACAGTTGATTATGATATTTTATTAGGAAAATGTATTACTATTAGCATTTTTAGTCAAGTAAAAGGTTCATAAAATGTTTTTGTACTGAAACAAGCCAAATTAAAGTTGTAAAGACTTACAAATTAAGTATAGTTTTAAAATGAAGTTTATTTTGAAAATAAAAGTTGAATTAAAAAATGAAAAGTTTGGTTTTAAAATGTAAAAGTTTAATTTAAAGATTAAAGTTTAGTTTTATAATTGAACATTTAAACAGAAAAAAACAAGTTCATTTAAAAAAAATTAAAATCTTAGTTTTAAAACTAAAAGTTTATTCTAAACTGTAAAAGTTTAGTTTTAAAATTAAGCTTCACTAAAAAAATAAGTTTAATTTAAAAACACAAGCTTAATTTGAAAAAATAAAAATTTTATTTAATAATGAAACGTTTAGTTGAATTTATTATTTTTTTTAGTTTTAGTATTAGTAGTTTAGTTTTTAAAGTAAAAGTTTGACTGAACACAACTCTCCTCTATATTTCAATTCAAACATGTTCATAAAACCAATATTTAAGAATTCATATTAAATTAAAGCAGCTCAGAGTCTTAAGTAAATACTTTATGAAAGTTTACTAAACTGTAAAAATATATGAGATACTTTTGGTTACATTTACATTTTGTTTTGTTTTTTTACAAAATAAAACACAAGATACATTTAAAACTTATCCACAGAAGTGTGTTTAGGAAAGAGCGTATTTTGATTTTTTTTGTTTTTCAATTTATGAAGCAATTTTGAATGATATTTTAAAAAAAAAAGTAGCGTGAATGTAGGTTATAGATTTATTTTGGTCTAAATTTAAAACATAAGTCGCTTTTTTGGCGCCTCCTAGTGGTTAATAAAGTTACATGCTCACTTGATCTAATGTTATTTGTTTGTAACGTGGGTTTTTCTTTTGTTTGGGTATAACTAAGCAATTTTCACGATTATTTATTGTTCCTATTTCTTTATTATTATTTTTTGAGCTCGTTTTTTTTGAGAAAATCATTTTTGGGTTTGGGGCTGTTTTATACAACTGTTTAAAAATGAGTTTCACAAAGTAGAAAATCACCAGTGCAAAGGAGTTTTTGTTTAAAAGTTTGAGGAAGTTTGCTTTATGTCAATGAAATGATAAAAACCTACTTCAAATAAATCACAATTTATATATTGGCATGTTTAGAAGAAAAAATAGTAAAAAATATATGGTTAATAATATATATGGTAGTGGGACATAATCTTGTGCGACAAAATCTTGCGATATAAAACATATTGAGATGTATCTGTTGAAATTTAAATTTAATTTATTAATTTGAGTATAATAAATACATTTTAAAATACATTATTTTGTCTTTTTTTTCCCTTTTCAAACTAAAACATCGTATCGATTTTGTGAATTCAACATTTCGTAACTTATCGTATCGTGAGCTCAGTTATCGTTTCAACTTGGCCCAAATAACGGGAAACAGTCCGACCTGGCAACGCAAACAGAAACTTGCCGTAAAACGAAAATGAAACTTACAAGTATTAGTGAGAAAACATCATCATCATCCTCCTCTTCATCATTAGCAGTAGCTTTAGTCTGATTAGATTCTGCCGAACTGATCCGAATCAGAATTAGAAAGAATCCCGTCATGTTAAGGTACTTTTGTTCCAGAGACCGGGGCTCTTATTTTGGTGAGTAACTCCGTTTGAATATAAAGTATATTATGTTATATGATCTATTGCTTTTGACTCATAGTTTGTTTATGTTTTCAATCCCTACACACATCTTTTCAGATTTGCTAAACATCCCCCTATTTAAACTTGTAGAAATCTCTAGAAATGATCAATTTAAATGCTTTTCATATTTAGCTGCTTTTTTAACTAGATTTTGATTCTGATAGTGAGCTAAAAATGGACCAAACTGGCAACATGTTAACACAGAGCAGCCTAAGTTATTCACGATTTTAATATAAAATAAAACAAAAGGCAACAAGAATTATTTAACTGCGTTTATTCATTATTCTGACGTTTAAAAAAAAATAAAAATAAAATAATAATAATAATAATACAAGACATGTCTGAGTCTAAAACATTTTTTAATAAATTAAGTAGTTAATAAACATAACTTGTGAAAATACCACCAATAACGGACTATTATTGTTTATTATATAGTTTTTGTTGTTATTTTGTGTGTTTATCTCTAATTGTGTGTAATTTTCTCACAATCTTCGTCCTTTTATTGTCATTTGGTGTATTTTTGTTGTACATCTTTTGCATAATTTAGTAGTTTTTTTTCTTTCTTCTCATTTTGCGGTTGTGGTTGTTGTTTTGTGTATTTTTGAAGTCATTTAGTATTTTTTGTGTTCCTGGTATAATTTTTGTGTGTTCTGTCATTTTCTGTGTTTCACATTTTCACTCATTTCGTAATTTTATTGTTGCTTTGTTTATTTTTTTCTGTCACCTGGTACATTTTTCCTCAAACTTTGTGTGTTTTGTTGTCGTTTAGTGTGTTTCTGGTATAATTTTGCATATTTTTTTTACTTATTTGTGTGTTTTGTTGTCATTTTTTGTGTTTTTTAGTGTTATTTAGCATATTTTCACTCATTTTGTAATTTTATTGTTGTTTTATTTATTTTTTTCTGTCACCTGGTACATTTTTCCTTTGTTGTCGTTTTGTGTGTTTCTGGTGTTATTTTACATATTTTTCACTCATTTTGTGTTCTTGATATCACTTGGTAAATTTTTTTCTCTCTTCTTCTGTGTGTTTTTGTAGTTTGTAGTTAATCCATGACATGGATTGTTCAGTCAATCAATAAACGAGTCAATAATCAGGTTGAAATCCATGTTTAATATGTCGTCAACCCTAAAATCATTTTAAAAGCCAAGAAATAAATTCATTCAGTCACAGATACAGTATCTAAAACAACATCACCTACAGGCCAGACTGGATGCTCTGATGGCCTGGATTTGGCCTGCGGACCATCAGTTGGACCAGTTGCTGTGCTGTCTGGTTTTCCACTGTTTTATTGTGTGTGTGTGTGTGTTAGTGACAGTGTGTATTGTTGTGTGGCAGGTCTGAGAGGCCTGAGGAACAACAGTTTGTCCTGTTGTGTGAACGCTGTGCTGCAGACGCTCTCTGCTACTGAAGAACTGTGTGACCTGTTGGAAAAGTAAGAATTATAAATATATACATATTATCACCGTTCAATAGGAGCAGAAACGCCTGATTATTGATACACACTGTGTTCAAACCATTTAACTCTTTATTTCACATGTTTCCTTTTGTTACATTGTGTTAAATCCACAATAAAGACACTTTTAGTCAGGTGACTAAAACTAGAAATTAAAAGCTTCTTACGACTGCCTTCAAAGACAAAATCCTGTCCAATCAGTGGCTACTTTTGAAGTATAGGGACGAGACCTTTGATATTTAATCATATAATTATAATATATAATATTTTATTAGTTACATTTATTACTATCTGTATTTTTCATCAAATGAAAGACTAATACAATATTTTTCTAATTAAACTAGCCAAATGAAAGATTTTAAAATTAAAAGTTTAGTTTTAAAAATAGAAGTTTGATGTGAAAAAAGTTTCATTTTAAAACTAAGTTCATTTTGAAAATAATTTAAAATTTAAGTTTAATCTACAAATTAAAAGTTTCGTTTTAAAATTAAGTCTAAATAAAAAATAAATAAAAAGTTCAGTTTAAAAAATTAAAAGTTTATTTTAAAAATTGAAAGTTTAGTTTTTAAATTAAAATTTCAATTTAGAAATTAAGTTTGGTTTTCAAATTAAAAGTTTAAGTTTTGAAATTAAAAGTCTAATTAAAAGAATAAAAAGTTTAGTTTAAAAATTTGAAGTTTATTCAAAAAATTGGAAATTCAATTTTTTAATCAAAATTTTAATTTGAAAATTAAGTTTGGTTTTAAAATTAAAAGTTTAGTTTTGAAATTAAAAGTTTAGTTTTAAAATTAAAAGTTGAATTTTAAAATTGAAAGTTGAATTTTGAAGTTAAAAGTTGAATTTTAAAATTAAGTCTAATTAGAAAAAATATTTAAAAAAAATAAAATTCTATATAAAAAATTTAAAGTTTATTTAAAATAGTAAAAGTTTAATTAAAAACAATTAGTTTAATTAAAAACAATTAGTTTAATTAAAAATGTAATGTTTAGTTTTAAAATTAAAAGTATAAATTAAAAAATGTAAATATTAATTCTAAAATCAAACTGTGTTTTATGAATATCCACAGGTGGGACACAGCTGATGACAGATTGGATCGTTATAACGTTCCTCTTAACCTGAAGAGAGTCCTAGTCAGCATGAGGAGCGGTGGCTCTACTCCAGATCCTCATCGTGACTTCCTGCTCTCTCTGGACAGAAACTACCTTCGACGTAAGATTCACAAACTGACAGATCAATCACCTGATATCAATGAATCCACTAATAATCATGTGTGACTCAGTGAACACACAGCACGATGCAGATGAAGTGTTCCTCTCCATCCTCAACCTCCTCCAGCAGCAGATGAACGACAAAGCTCTGGTTTGTTCTGAAACCGTGAATCCTTGGTTAAAACTCCTCCCCTCGTGTTTGATCTACTCTGTGTTTTCTTTCTACTAAAGGCTCATCAGATCCACAACCTGTACCGGACGTCAGTGGAGACTCGACTGCAGTGTTTGGAATGTAGATCCATCAGAACACGGACGAGCCTCCTGCTCACGTTTCCTCTGCACCTGAAGGAGGAAAACAACTCTCTGGTTCAGTTCATTTCATTAAACACACTTGAAATCAACACAGTCACTGTCACGTCTCCAAAATAATCAACACAAGGAATATTAAAGCAATTAAACACACATATAACTCCTTAAAATATGAACTATGGCTTAGACCAGGTGTTCTCGACCCTGTTTGGCGTCACAAAACCTTGGGAGGGGGTCGCCAGATGCCTTCAAGAAACTAAAAATATTTTCTGAGCAATTTGAGCCCATACAGTATCTTTTACCCTTTCCATATTTGAACCTATTTTCATCACTTTTTCTTGCATTTTTGCTACATTACTTCCATTTCTGCCACTTCTCCATCAAATTTCAATGCCTTTTCTGTACATTTTTTTCTACTTTTGAAATACTTTCAGCACTTATAAACACTTTTCACCACTTTCCCACCTAATGTCACATATATTGACCCATTATTGTCACCTTTAACCTCTTTTCAGAATCAGAATCAACTTTATTGACCAAGTAATGTATTGAATACACACGAGGAATCTGTCTTTGTGAACTGTGCTGTCTCTGATAGTGTAAACATTAAATAATAACAATCAACTAGAATAAAGAAAAATAAATTAAAAAGAAGTATAAATATAAATATAAAGAGTAGTTAGACTAATATGTGCAAACTAAATAAAATAAGATAATAATAATAATAATAATAATGAAATGAAATAAAAATACAATAATGATAATAAGATAATAGTGCAGTAGTGCATTGATGATTTTTGCCACATTCACGACTTGTCAGGCCCATTATTTGCCAGTTTAAACTAATTGTTCCAATATTGACACGATGAACCCTTTGAAGTCATTTAATAAGTAACATAAAAAAAAGAAAATGTCAGCGCATATTTACTAAATTACTACATATTTGGTATCATTACCTCCGCCCAGCGCAAAGCGTAGAGCGATAGATTATAACTTAAAAAGTTATGACCGGATTTAGATGAAATTTTTAGGAAATGTTGATAATGGGACAAGGAACAGGTGATTAAATTTTGGTGATGTTCTGGATTACCAAAAATGAGAAAATACCTAGCATTGTCTAGGTAGGAGCAATGGTCTAATGTTCTAACTGATGACATCATCACTGTAGAGCTAGGACTGATGACATCATCACTGAAGGACTGTAGTTTTACGGCGGTTGGCAACCAAGGCACGGAGCATTACCACCCATAGGACCAATGTTCCATTGTTCCAAAATGGGTGGGGCGTGGCGGTGGGCTCTCCAGTGATTGGCTCTGGTGCACACGCAGTGGAACGTTATGTTTTACCCTGCTTTTTATCTGTCTGTTAGTAAGATAACTTAAAAAGTTATGAACAGATTTGGATGACATTTTCAGGAAATCTTAATAATGGGACAAGGAACAGGTGATAACATTTTGGTGATGTTCTGGATTACCAAAAATGAGAAAATACCAAAAAATAGGAAAATAGGAGCTGTGCCTGAGCCTGCTTCTTTAAGTGTGGTGGCTTATGGGTAATGTAGTAGTGGTAGGGAGGTTCATATGTGTATGTCCCGCCCAGCACTCATGCTGTTCTTGGCAGAGGTCTGCGTTCTCCGAGTGCTCTAGTTTTATGCATTTTAACCATTTTCGTAACATAAAGAAATGCTGGTGGAAAGAATATTTAGGCTCGTCCCGTCTTCCACGTAACAAAAGTAGTTTGAATAACTTCTTCTTTTTTTTCTCTAAAGAAGAAACTTAGTTCTGATTGGATTTCGTCCCATGTGAACATGTGTTTTTTATAACTCCTACTGTCTTTATAATTACCCGTGCAGGAGGAATGCCTGACCTCCTTCTTCCAGCATCAAGATCTGAGTGGAGCAAACAGCTGGTTCTGTTCACCGTGTGGGGGCCACACTGCATCAGAGCAGGTGAGGCTCACCTGTAGAAGTGAAACGGTTCTCTGTAGGATGTAATAACAGATTAATCCCTCATGTCTTTGTCCTCTCAGGCAGTCAAAGTCCTGGCCCTGCCTCCCATCCTGTGCCTGCAGCTCAAACGCTTCAGAAGCAGACGTGGCTCCACCTTCAAACTCAACTGCTCCGTCACTTTCCCTCAAACCTTTGATTTCTCAGAGACGGTGAAGGAGGCGTTCTCACTGGACGTGGCTCAGGTACGCGTGTTTCCTCTGTGACAGTGGGAATATTAATCCATCCTCCTTTTTTTAACGCCTCCCCCCTTCTCTGTCCTTCCAGAACCATTGCACATACACCCTGTACGCAGTGGTGGTGCATTCTGGGTATGCAGAATGTGGACACTACACGGCCTACGTCAAACTGAAGGAGCAGTGGTTCTATGCAGATGATAGTCAAGTGCAGAAGGTCACAAACACACACAAGCACCACACGTTCAATTTATCTTTAATTTTATGGTAATTTATTAAAAGTGTCTATTTGTACGGTTGTCGTACGAACAACCCCCAGTGCTAGTGGTACGTTTACCGACGTATACGTACGTAGCGTCTTAGGTTATAACCCTATATCTCAACAATTCTTATGGTTAGGGTTAGGTTCACGGTTAGGTTTAGTCTTAGTCACATGACCTAAACTGGCCAATGAGGGGCGCTGCGTACGGATAGAATGTCGGTATGTAGATACGGCAAACCGTACGGATAGCCACTGCCTAATTTATGTGATCTCATCTCATGTTATCTAATCTTATTTTATCTCAATGTACATATTTGTATCCTATAATTAAACTGAATGAATTCTTACTAATCTTAATCGATTTTTTAAATATTAATTTATCCTAATTGAATTTATCGCAATTTGACCTAAATTATCTGATTGTAGCTTAACTTATTGCATCCTAATTTATTTAATCTTGATTAAGCTACTTATTTATATTGTGCTTATTTATCTTATCGTGAATTTTAATCTAGATTTAATTTATCCTATTTCATTTAATCCCAATTTGTTTAATCTTGAATTATTTTATCCTAATTTATCTTATTTCAACTTATTTAAAAATGATTTATCATATCCTAACTTATTTAATCTTAATTTATCTTATCTGTATTGTATTCAATCTTAATTTATCTTAACAATTGTTTTGACCTTATCATATTTTATCTTAACTTATCTTATCTTAACCTATTTTAATTCATATTAATTTATCTTAACCTGTTGTATTAACCTTATTGTATCTAATCCCATTTTATTTAATTTTCATTTGTTTTTGTCTTTTAATCTTAATATATCCTAATTTATCATATCCTAATTTCTTTAATATTATCCTAGTTAAACTGAATTATTGCTTATGAATCTTGATTTTTTTTAATTTTTTTATGTTAATTTATCTTAAGTGAACTTATCTCAACTTGATCTATCTTATCATATCTTACCTTATCCTAATTTATTTATTCTTGGTTGAGCTACTAATTTATATTGTGCTTATTTATCTTATCGTGGATTTTTACTTTTGTTTTTTATCCTAATTTATCTCGTCCCAATTTGTTTAATTATGTCTTCTTTTATCCTAATTTATTTTATCTGAATTGTATTAAATCTGAATTTATCTGAACTTTTTTTTTTAACGTTATCTTATTTTATCCTAACTTATTTAAACTTAACTTAATTTATGCTATTTTATCTCATCTTAACCAAATTTATTTCATAATAATTTGCGTTAACCTGTTTTATCAACCTTGTTGTATTTAGTCCTGTTTTATCTAATGTTCATTTGTTTTTTAATCTTAATAATCCTAATTTATTTTACTTTAGCCTATTTTAATTTGATTCTTTAAAAAAAAAAAAAAAAAATCTAATCTATTTTATAACATCATTTTATCTAATCTTAACTTTTCTCGTCTCGTTTTATCTTATCTTGTCCCATTTTATAGTGGGTTAAACTGCTGCAAACGTTTCATGCATTTTAATCTGGATTATTTATGAAACAGAGCTCATGGGAAAAAGTGCAGACATCATACGGAGAAAATCACAGGTAAAAAGTGTATTTTTTTATTTATTTGTTTATTTTCCAACACTTTTGGTTTTTAGGAAACAATTCCATTTGCCAAATTAGGTATTTTGAATATTTATTCCTCATGTGTCTTAATCCTGCTTGTTTGACAGAGGCACGGCTTACATGTTAATGTACAGAAGATGTTTGAAGGAGGAACAAAGGCCTTAAATTTGAGCCGATCGACGTGAAGCAAGGAAATAATGAAAAAACTACAACAAAAGGAAGATTACACAGGAGTGTGTTTTTATCTGTCATATTCATTTCTCACAATTGTGAGTTTTCATTTATGGAAACCAGAGGGACCAATAGGTGGCGCAGTAGGCTGGGAAGCTTTGAACTGTAACATACACACACACACACACACACACACACACCGTGGGAGTCGGGTTGTTTGGAGAGGAATCCTGGGATATTTGCTGCTCAATGGAAAACTGCAGCAGCTCTAATCAAAGCTGTATGAAAGTAATTCATGTGGAACAATAAAATCATGCTGAAGGGAAGTCAGAATGAATGAGTCTATTGTTTATTTATTATTATTATTATTAGTGAATGTAACATGCAATAAAGCTGTTCTGCCCACTCGTAAAGAAAATCTTTCCTCACACACACACACACACACACACACACACACACACACACACACACACACAGCCATTCATTCACCAAAAAAGCATGAAATTGAATCCAATGACATTAGATTTAAATACGTGGGCAGAACGTGACGTTATGAGGTTTGATTCAAAGCGTAAAGACCTGATGCCTTTCTGTGTGTAGCCCGACAGATGTGTCAAAAAGATGTTCACTTCTGGACGAAAGCATGAACGTTTGTAATTGTTTTTTTTTATTATTATTATGCAGAATCCATTTTAAAGGGATCCACGCTACCAAACTAACTTGTCATACACAGTTGTGGCTGCAAAGAAATCACGTTTTTCACCCTTTCCAGGTGTAAAGCGTTGTGGTGGCAATCTTATATCTTGCAATTTACAGTATTTTAAGCTATTTCATGACCAGGTCTGGGCCTGGTTAGTAGTTGGATGGGAGACCACTGAGAATTCCAGGTGCCACAGTGGGGTGGCAGTCACCCAGTGGTATCTGTCATTGTGCCCTTGGGCAAGGCACTTCACCTACATTGCCTAGTATGAATGTAGTGTGTGAGTGAGTGTTGGTGGTGGTCGGAGGGGCCGATGGCGCACTATGGCAGCCTCGCTTCTGTCAGTCTGCCCCAGGGCAGCTGTGGCTACAATAGTAGTTTACCACCACTAAGTGTGGAGTGAAAGAATAATGCCTTAATTCTGTAAAGCGACTTTGAGTATCTATGATAAAGCGCTATATAAAATTGATGCATTATTATTATTATTATTATGACAATCCTTATCCCCAAAAACCTACATTTTGCCTCAAAGATCTTGTTTCTACGTCTAACAAAACCAAAGTTATGGTATAATTGAACAACGCAATACGCATGGCGGCCATCTTGGATCTTGTTCCGAGCACAATTTACGGTACTTTAATCATACAGTATTGAATTCCTTCCTGAAAACCTATACTTTGCCAATGAGATCATGCTTCTATATGTGAAATAAAACCAAAGGTATTACATAATAGCCAAATTAGCTGGTGGCCATCTTGGATTTCTTGTTTTTGAGTGGGAACTGTTGGTTTGGCAGCGTGGATCCCATTAAAAATGGATTCAGCCTTACTCAAAAAACCCCTACATATCTGCTGAGCTAATGTCCTCCGTGTGTGTGTGTATTTTCCAGGTACTCTTGACAAAATGGTTCAACAAACTGTATTTCTTGCTAAATAAGTTGATAAATGGCTCATATGAGTGAATATTTATTTAATTTGTGACTGACTGGTGTTCGCACCTAGTCTGAGCTAGGCTAATAAAAAAAGAAAGAATATTACTTTCTACTTTTATGTGATATACATGTAATTTTATACTTAGGAATGCTTTACGTTATTACAGGCTTATTTCCCACATTGTTTTAAATGTAGGTGTTCCACAAGGCTCTGTTTAAGGAACCCTGTGGAAGCTTTTTAACATTTGATTTCTGAAGATAATAATGATAGTGTTGTGTAAAAGAACACATTATATGTAGCAGTACCGTGTAAATGTGAGAGAGCAGCCGAAGGTGAACTGATGACACACGATAAGCTTTTTTGATCATCATGACAATGAAATCACGAGGTTTCAACGAATGAATGCCATGATGTGACGGGTGGTGACAAAATAACGCCCAACTAGTCTAGTCGAGGAATGGGCAAATGTTATCACAGTGGGGGACACAAAAATGTTCAGAACAAAAAAATGAAATTTGCTGAGCTTACAGACAATATCAAAAGGACTAAAAAGTTAGATTTTGTAGATGATTCGGCAGGTATTGTGGATACTGTACCTTTAAACTTGGTGGAGTTTTGCGCTCTCTGAGTGCTCTTGTTTAGTGCATTGTTTTTGCTGGTTTTAAGAGTAATTTTGTGTCTTTTTGGTGCCTTTCTGTGTTTTTTAAGGAAACATTTTGTGTATTTTTGCTGTTGTTTTTTAAATAATTTTCTGTTATTACCTCCAACACTGGTGTCCGTCCGTCTGCCTGTCTGTTTATGTGGATGTTTGTTAGCAGGATATTTCAAAAAGTTTTGTACATTTTTAAATGAAATTTGATGAGTTGAAAGACAATGTCAAAAGGAAGAACAAGTTTGATTTTGGAGATGATCCAGCAGATTTTGTGGATACAGTATCCAGAACAATTTTGGAGCATAATGTGGATGTTTGACTGGTTCTACAGCACCACCTGCTGGTGACTTTGTGCCTCTGATGCTGTTATTTACGTGTAAATTTGTACTCGTCATCTTATGTCTTTTTGGAGGTAATTTCTGTGCTTTTGTTTGTATTTTTCAAGTAATTTGTGTATCTTTGCTGTTTTGTGTATTTTTGCTGTTTTGTGTATTTTTGCTGTTTTGTGTATTTTTGCTGTTTTGTGTATTTCTCTATCATTTTGTGTGTTTACTCTGAGGACTACTTAAAATTCGAGCGAGGGCCTGCATGTGACCCTTGGGTCGCCCGTTGCCCATGTCTGGTGTAGTCAGGTTCATGGTAGATTTAGTAAGTATGCGAAACATCATAGTTTTTTTCCATGTCTGATTGCTATCTCAGGAGGAATGAAAAAGTTGACTGGTTTCTACCTGGTAGAGTAACAGCTGAAGTTAGCGTAGCACGCTAACAGCAGCTTCATTACGAGCATAAAAGGCTGTGAATCCACTGATAAGCCGACCTGAAACCTTAAGGAGTAGTGGGCGTTTGTAGATGCTTGCAGAAACTCACAGGAAATAGAGGAAAAAGGAAAAAGACCCTCCCTTAAGAACGTTCTGATTGGCTGAATATTTTATTGGTTCATTTTTCAGCCAATAGTTGTTAGAAACAGATGGTGCCAATCAGGATTGAATGCAAATTAAAGCATCCTCATGTTTCTGCATATACTGTAACTTATATCCATTTAAGTTTAGAAAGCAACTGATATATTGGTGACAAATCATGTGGAAAAGACTGTACTTGTTCTCTTTTTTGTAACTTTTTCCACTTTCTGTTGCCAGAGATTATTTCCCTCACAGAGGAGGAAAACATGTTTAGAAAACAAAGAGGTACAGTATCAGGAAAGCTCAGCTGTTCTGCAGAAACATGTGACGTTGGTGATAAATTGAACCGATGTGAGTGACGGGGACATGTCGGTGCTGATGTGCCAGAGGCTCTAAAGCAGGGTGTCACCTTTTAAACATCCATGGAACAGAGCCAAGGGTTGGAAAGTGCTGTGATCTGAGCCGGTGGCATTAATGTCTTCATGAGCACATCTATGACTCTTTGTTTGAGTTGGGAAAGTAAGGAGCTGGAAATAATCCCAGCAGCACAAAGTGCTGACATGCAGTCAGTGCAGGTAAACTGACAGCCGTTTGTATTGGTTATAAAACACTGGGGTTGGATGAAGAATGTTAAAGGACAGGTAATCTTTGAGGAACTCTTAAAGGGAATCTTGGAGTGTGAAAGCAGTTGGCTTCAAAGCTGTTGTGATGTTATGCAGATAAGAGTCAGTTGGCCTATATTTAGAGTAAATAGTTCTGAAAGTGTCCCCATTCAAACACAAGGATGTTGATCAGGTTCCCAACCTTTTTCAGGTCATGACCCCATTTTGATATCACAAATGTCCGGCGACCCCATTGATCATGTTTATTAAAGTGTGTTACGAATTCAGAATTCAGGATTAATGCACAAAGTGACTAGTGCACCACCTTAGATATTTTATACTGCATTTTATATGACCTAGATTTATATTTGAGAAAGTTTAAGTACACGATAGAGACAGTTATTTTATATTTATTGCGTGTGATGTGTTTTTCAATAATAATAATAATAAATTATAATTTTAATCAGTTTTTCTTATTATTCTTATTTTTTTCTTACCAATTATTAAACATTTTTTGGACCCCATTTTATTTCCAGGTGACCTAACATGGGGTCCCGACCCCAAGGTTGAACAACCCTAATGTAGATTATCAACTGGCGGCCCGGGGGCTACAGGCAGCCCTCAGTCTAATTTTGTGTGCCCTCTTAGGTAAGCGCTCGGAAAGGACACTAATTGACAATAAAAAATGCATAAAATTATTAACAAAGCAAAACAAAAATATTTAAATGACTCAAAACAAACAACAAACACACACAATGAGAGAAGAATATACAAAATAACAGAAAAAACATGAACGTTCATTATTTGGCCCTCGGATCAGATGATCACATTTTTGTGGCCCCCACTGTGATAAAAATTGCCCATTTGATTATAAGGTGCAAAAAGCATTAAAAAGGAAATAGTTCTGAAGGTACAGTATGCTCGTACTATCCTGAAGAGTCAGGTTTTGGAGAAATATGTAAATTACATTGAAAATAACTCTTTTTTAAATTGTAGGTAACCCTGGATATAATATAAATGCTGTAACATGAAAAATGTATGTATAAATGTGTGTAGATTTTGATTATTCTTTGTGATGTCAAAATGTTTTGTCTTGTTGATGTTGCTATTTGTGCATTTGTAATGATAAATGAATATAGGGTAGGTGCTTCAGCCTACTCCTTTTCAGCTTTTATTACCGTTTAATGATGTATCATGTAAAAAATTATTAACGTAAATTGCTCATATAAACTAAACTGAAACTAGCAAAACAAATTGAAATCCTTAACGTTCCTTGTTTTTAACTAGTTTTAAATGTGTATGAGGAGGTTTAGCACTCTGTATGTTTAAGAATAGATACTAAATACAAGTGTTTTGTAGGCATTTTACACTGACATTTGTAGCCTAAGACTTGTGCGGCTGTTTACTTGATTGATCACACCTTTATATCAAAGGTGGAGGAAAGCGTCGGTGGTAAGGAAGCAGTAAAGCTGAATGGTGAACTGAGGGGCAAACTCTAACTGACACAAAGGTTACAGAATCGTTAACACATTCGTTTAGTACATTTAGTTTAGCAGCTGACCTGAAATATGGTTTCTGCAGCAGGATGGATGGACGGATGGATGGGAGGGAGGGATGGATAATCAGATAGGAAGAGGCAGATAATCAGGATTGATAGGGGGTCAATAGATGGGGTCACCAGATACCTTCAACCAAATAAGAATTTTTTTTTTTTTTTTACAATTTTAGCCCTTTTTTGCTTATTTTTACCCTTTTTCTGCAACTACACCAAACTTGCCAGATTTTAACCTATTTTCATCACTTTTTCTTGCCATACTTTTCTTCCTTTTAATGCATTTTTGCGACATTACACTTCTCCATCAAATTTTAATGTTGTTTCTGCACATTTTTTTATTCTTTTTCAGCACAAAAAACCCTAAACCCTTTCCACCCACGTTTTCTACCTAATTTCACATATGTTGACACATTATCTGTCTGTATTTGGCCACTCTTATTAGCAACTTTTAACCAATTTCTATGGTTTTTAAAATCCCATTCCACCAACTTTTTCACCATTTTTTGTCACTTTTGACCCATTTTTTTTTCTGATTAAAACCAGGATTGAAATCTTTAATATGACTGTATACTATGGTGCAAATAATAATACACTTCCTGGATAACAGTGGATATTATTCAGATGAATAAATAAATGTGGTTATCACAGATTCATAGAACAATGGACCATCATTTTACTGACTTTATGAATGAAAATCTCTCCCTTTTATCCCCCTCATAGATGGTCCTGTCTCTACATGACTGTTCTTCAATGTTCATGTCTGTGTTCAACCACCTTCAGCTACAGTGGGGGGTCTCCACTCTCTGGAACCTTTATTTTGGGGGTCACAGGCTGAAAAGGTTGAGAACCACTGAGGTAAACTGAAGTTTTCATTCACAGAGCAGCTAAATGTGCTTTACATGGTTAAATATGAAATTGGCTGTGCCCTGGCTGAGTTTATTGTTGTTAGCTATAGCAGTGCTGTAGCCTCTGTTTTACCACCTTTATTTATTGATCTACTTAACTTATATTTACGTTGAGTTACCTTCAGTTATTTATTTAAATCAATGAACCTAAGTAGAGGCAGCTGCAGGCCTAGGCCTACTGTTTTTTTACTTTACTGATTGTTAGCATTAGCTTTCATTTCAAGCTAGAGCAACGCACTTCATTTACAACCAGCAAACGGTAAGTAAGCGCTTGTTATTGTATTTCACTGAATTATTTATTCATGGATTACTTTTAGCATTAGCTTGTGTCCAGTGAGCAACAGCTATTGATCATTTTAGCATGATACTAGCATTAGCATTAGCCAAAACTTCACAGGCAACCAGAAAGCTCTGATGATGGATGAGAGTACATTTTGACATCAGATTTGTAGTTATTTTCCATTTATCTAGAATTTGTAGTTAGTAGTAGTAGTTAATAATAGTTATTTTAGTCTTCAGATCTATGTTCCACATTGATGGGCCACAGTGGATTTGAACCAGCGACCCTCCAGTTACAAAGACACTTCCTTAAGCGTCACCACTGTAGATGTTGAACTTTGGTAAATAGGAAAACACAAACTGAAGACATAGTCTGCTGCTTGACTTGATGAAGTGATGTGGACTAGGCAGAACCTGGGTGGTTGAAGCTATTCAAAGTCTGGGTCTTATTTTCTTGTACAGGTAAATGTATGTGAGTTTCTTTAAGAAGCAGCAGTGATTCGTGTTGTATGAAAGCTTATCTATCCCCAGCGAGTTCATAAAATTTTCTTTCAGGAGTGAGAAGGGGAGTCCTTTCAACATTTATCTCTCCCTTCCCGTGTTTGCATGTCCTCCCCGAGATTCTTGCCAATTTGTGTGTAATAAATACAACATCTGCTGGGTTTTCTAGGAAATAGTTCATCGGACGCTGCAGCTAAAAAAAAAAAAAAAAAAAAAAGAATCAGGCCTCTGAAATCTGGTTTATAGCAGTGCTGTGTTTGATCCTTGTCTTCTATTTAGCTCAGAATAGCATTTGGTACTGGTACTTAGCAGCTAATCAGAAATACTCAAGCTCTGTATTTACGCAGCTTTTTTAAACCTACTATAAAGCAGATGTTCATTGAAAAGGAGATACAAACCCATACAGTCTCGCTGTTCCCAAATATTTAGATTTGCAACAAAACCAAGTCATCATGTATTTTTTTGTATTTGTATTTGTTTCTAGTCCCTGAGAAATCCAATTCTTTTAATGTACAATAGGTTTTTATAGCATTTTTATTGTTGTAAATGAATGAATATCATCCCAGTTGTATGAGTTCAGAGATCCCTTACTTGTGTAGCCTAAAGCGGGCAGTGTTCATACTGTGGGATAACTTTTATTTTGTAACATTCTCCACCAGATTCCTGTTGCTTACTGTACCTGTGAAATTGACTAGTTTAAGCAAAAATCATCCTAATCAGAGATGCGTACACAGCACACTTAATTAGAAATGCTCCAAGACCGGCAATGCAAGCAAATGACCCTTATCAAATTCTAAACACTCTACGATCCGTCGGCGTGAATGGACCCTCAATCAATCAGCCAACCGCGAAGAAAAAGATCAGGAACTACGACATTTAAAGGTCTCATTTTATGAAAACCAAATGTTTTCTGGCCCGCCCTGCTCCCACCCACTTTGTGGCTGAGCTCATGCTGCTTTATAAACACGAGACAGAGCGTGGGGCTGTACAAAATACATATAGCACTGAGCAAAGGATGCTAAAATGCTCACCTTCATTGCAATGTCTGTTTACATGTCAATCACAGCAGAGAGCTTCCTGGAGGCGTGGCTTTTCCAGCTCAGTGCCGCTTCAAATTCCTCATCAAAGTGGGAACGCGTCATCAAATTGTAGCGAGGTGTTTGGGCTCGCCCTGCAGTAAGAAAGGAGCAAATCACGCTGTAACTAACGATTGAGGTAATCAATGAAAAAAACACTTTGGGAATGTGTATGAAACCCTAATAGCACTTTTATGATGTTTAAAGCACAGAAAAATTGATTTAACTTAGCATAGACCCTTTAAGTACAGGTGAACGATTGCGGGACCCATGCAGCATTCCCGAAAACGAGTGGTCATCCGATGTGCACTCCTGGCCCGATGTTCAATGGCCAGGCATTTATACATATCTGATAGAAAAACCCAGTGTATATACGAAAGAAAACCTAAAATCATTAAGTCTATAGATGCTTATAACAGTTGATATGAACAGGCAGATAGTCGGGCTGCTGTACTCCTGTTTCCGAAGGTTTCCGTGTATTCCTGCATATTCTGATCAGTTTCAACGGATGAGTTTTTATCTCTACATTAAGTCTCCTCCTCACTGTCCCATGTCTGTATATCAGTCCATTTACAGCTTTTTGAGGTCACTTTTTACTGGATCCAGATTGAGATAGCGCTCTCTCCGCTCCCGTGCACCATCGCGTCAGTCGCGATTACGTTGACACGATCGCTTCGGAACAAACGTTAACTTTGTTATTTGAGAACTTTATGCTGTTTATTTCTATCATAAACCGGCACACCATCCGGTATGTAAAATTTAAGTCCTGGATTGTTTGTACTCCTATTTGTTTCAATCAGCAACGCAAACAAAAGTGTTTCAATGCTAGTACAATGCAGTTCTCCGATTGTTTTGCACCGAGCCTGCGCACGCATACACCTATTTTAGTATGCATACGTCACACAAAATGGATCTATAGGACCTTTAAATGTGATAAAGTATAAGTGGCTTTAAACTAGCATGTTGTGGTACTGGGTTTCAAGAAAAAACAGATTCTCATTAGTCCTATTTAAAAAGAGTTGGATCAACTATGTTACCAATGTTGTCACTATTATATTTACGTAGATTGATAAACTTGTTTCTTTTTGGTGTAGTTCATTGTCTTATTTTGTGTTTCTTTTCACAAATAAAGTGTGTATATCTTCTTATTAGAGGGCAAAGTCAGGAACATTGTAGTTGAACGAAAGCTGTTTCTGGGCTCAAAGTTCCTATTTACTGCCAGAAAGTATTTCTAATCTGGGGAAGTACAGGTGGCTAAGCTAGAAGCTAAAGAGGACCGAGTGAACACATACAGCATGAAGGGGTTTGAGCTAGCCATTCCATCCCCGCAACAGCAGCTGGATTTTAATGTTAACCAATGACAGCTTGACATGGTATGTGTTAGAAAACATGACATCTGTTTCGACAGTGGAGTCGCTTTAAAGAGCGGCTAATGAGCATGATAGCATGTCGAGACGGTACTTGATTGGCAAAACATATGCCACAATGTAACGCAATAAAAACAATTTGAATGCTAAATGAAAGGAAACCCTAAAGTAAGACAAATACCTACACAATAAACACTTAAAAAATAACTTAAAAGTACAGTGCAGTAACTATTTTTCAGTAACTAGCACAACACTCTAGTTTGGAATCTTCCTCCCACTTTGGTTCTGCTTAGACTGTTGTGAACCTGGGTGGGTTCACTAGAATTATCTACGGTTCAGACAGAGTCTACCTGAATCAGAGCCGTGGGAGTCTGAAAACAGCCACAGGAGGTGATGGGAGGCCCCTTGGTGATTTTGGTCCTGACATTCAGGGATATATGCCCCTAATGCCTCACCCTTGTCTTCAGAAACCTGTCGTTACCCTTCGGCGAGCGCCTTATCTCTGCGCCCTATCATCAGACTCAGGATCAGCAGTCCTCACAGAAGCCCCCGCTGCTCAGGTTGCAGCAGAAATGGCTTTTTCTGACAAGCCGGTGTACTGTCTGTGTGTCCGCCGCTAAAGGTTTCTCTTCAAAGTAAAACCGACCTTGAGAAGTGCTTTAGTAATTATGTTTATTACCATACAACAAACTACCAAATAAAACAGCTTCTCGTTCTGGCTCATTGATGTTTCAGAAAAAAAAACTGCACCTCAGGATTATTAAACATATCAAAATAACTCATGCAATCACCTGGCATCTCTGATATTAAAAATCCTCCTTCATTTGTGTTTTTAAGTACAGGAATGAAAGGAATTGCACCTTGAGGCAAACCGTTGCCTCATCATTCCAGCTTCTTGGCTGCGATAAGCCTCCAAACAACCTGTTAACTGCTGCACTCTTCAGCCTGTGCACGCATGTCAATCAGTTGCTACATCAGCACTCCAGATAATAAATGTGTCTGAGGAAAGTCAAGAGGTTGAAGTTATAGAAAAACTGGTTAACGCGCAAGTACCAGACAGCTGGTTGATGCTCCCGCTAATAAATTTATCAGGAAAATGACTGTGAGAGGTGGTATCAGTGGATTTACAGCAAAAATATTTACTTACTTACTAACTTATTTATTGTTGGAGGAAATGAAGGGAAATATTCCCGGGTGCCTTTTTAGGAAGGTTCAAACATTAACAGCATTGGTGGAGTAAAGGTTTTAGGGATATTTTACCTAGTGCTGTCAAGAGATTGAAAGAATTGTGCGATTAATTAATCATGCTCTGTAATAAATTTATCTAATTAATCCCTTTTTTTAATTGCATCTAAAAATTGCTAAGAAATGCCCTCAACTTGAGGTATTCTCATTTAAATTACGTTATTGTGGCAGATCAAAACACTGATATATAACAAAGTGGCTTCATAAAGTCATTTATTGTTTGTTTTTAACAGACTAGAACAGATGTTGCCATTTACATTCCGCTGTATTTGACACTAGTCCCAAAAGCTACGTGTAATATTGCTGTATAATTTTGTCAATCTCCAAATAACAGGAAATAGAAATGAAATATAATGTCATATATAGTGTTATAAGTTGGCACATCATAAATAGTAAAAACACTTTTCTGACACCGAACTTGTTGCTTTTTCTCTCCTTCAGATAATAATATTTATCCAGTGAGTTTGTTCATTTGTCAGTCACAGCGTGCTCACGGCATGTAGCAGTTAGCACTGTCCGTGCTAGCTGTCCATGCTAGCCAATACATTGAGGTAGTAGCGAAGGCTGCAACACTCCTGTGATAAGGCAAACTCTTTCTTGCACAATTAGCACAAAACTAGGCTTTAGTTTTTCATCCGGTGTTTTTAAAAGCCAAAATTAACACAAACGAAGCTGAGCAGCTTGGCAGTCTCCCATCTTGTATTGTAGTCTGTGCATCAGCATTATGGGTATACCGGGAACTCTTGAAATGAGAAAGGTTCCGTGCTGTTTGGAGTGCTAAAAAAAAAAAAGCGATTAGCGGTGTTATTTTCTTAGCGCGTTATTTTTTCCTGTAATTAATTAATTAATCAATTGCAATTAACGCGTTAAAGTGACAGCCCTCATTTTACCAAGGACAATTGGTATATATATCAACTTACCAATGTTATGTGCATTTTTACCTAACAGTATCAATTAGGTAAGGGTACACCCAGGGGTATACAAATATTGTCATAGGGGGTACGTGGATAAAAATTGCATGACAATCTTGGAAATTAGAATATAAATAGACCAGCTGTCAGGAGCCTCCATGCACCTCTTTAAGAGGTGGTGACAGGGAATCTATCTTATCAACAGATTGTTCAAAAAGTGCAAATATGAGGAGAACAACATTACTTTGCACTAGCCAAAACGTGCTTGATTGCCACCACGTACTTGCGTGAAAGTGGATTTTCAGCTTTGAAAACATCACACACAGAAGCGCCAAAAAGACACAATTACAACAAAATTCAAAGACATATCAAAGAAGGCCTTGAAACATGATTCGTTCACGTCATTCTTTACAGTTTAGCTCGTCGCAGATGACGTGAAACGACCTTGGGTAGATCTGATTCAGAAACAAAGTTCCAGGTGGTGGTGGGGAAGAGGAGAAGGAGGAGGAGAAGGGGGACGGAGCGTGAGTCAACGCAAACATCTTGGAGAATAGTTATATAAGCCGGCCTTGAACGACTGGCTTGGAGAGTCAAATGAGATAACGATTTGTTTTTTGATCAAGCTAAGCACAAATTTCCTTCAGCCTTTGGGTCCATCTCTCAAGCAGTAAATCCAGTATGGTGGCCTTATCTCAAAAGCTGAGCAGTGTAACTTCTCCAAGTTGGATTCCAATTCACGAGACGTTCCAAAGTAGCATCCTGCTTACTTTTGAGTATGTTTATCGCATGAGTCTGAGTGTAAAGAGCCCTGCACAATCTATCAGAAATGACTGGCAGCCTTCCCAAAACAGCTGCCAACATAATCCAGATTTTGCAATAGGTTAAGAAACTGCCAGCTCCAATCAGCAGCATACCTGCTACCATATTTCCAATTATGTAGACGTCTTCCACGTCCTTCATCATGTGTCCCGCCCCAGACGTTCCGTCCGGACAGGCGGACTCACCTCTGCCTGTTATTTTTGTCAAAAAAAATATGGTCCATTGCATTGAGAGACCAGCTGATAAATTCCATAATTTTTGTTTTTGGATAGAGATGTAGAGACAGGCTCCTATTAGAATCTGTGCTTACAGATTATTATTCTTTTTTAAATGACAAATTTTGCTGTAGGGCTGCATTGTATATGACATTACATTATTATGTTTTTTAAGTGTGCAGGAGTATGAGGTACATGGCTTCAAGTTAAATGTCTGACGGACTAACAGGACTGTGAAAAGTTTGGGAACCACAAAACAAGTACTGATAGTTAAAGACTCTAAAATAACAACAATAAGATAAAACCGTTGACTGGGAATCAATCTTAAGCAGGACACAAACTCACAACCCTTGGCTTGCAAACTGAAATTTATAGCATGTGATCCATGTGATTGATGTATAATTACAGTCTTTAGCCAAAGCAACTAATATTTTCAGCATAAAAATACCTGCAAAAATAATAAATAATATTAAAATGTTGATTAGCTTCTAGGGCTAAAACCGAACCGAAACCGAAACCATGAATGAAACGTTCAAATAAGTCGTTGTGTTGTCACAGATGACAAAAGAAACCATTCCTTTCCATGACATTATCATGTTTCCCCGTGAGATCATGTTGGAATTGAATTGAAATAAATGTTACAAAAAAGACAAACATTATTAATACTTGGCTCGTAGAATGTCAGAGAAAAATGTCAGAAGGCAGCTCGGTTGACGTATTCTATTCCCCATGTTTTATTGGAAGCTTCCGCACCAATCTTGCCCAATTAAAGAGTCTTGATTCCATCTTGGCATTCTGCAAACCATGCAGTCAAAGGATTTGACTACATTTTATACCAGATACGAACCATAATGAAAGAATCCGTTTTTGAATGCTGGTCTCATTTGAGAATATTCTTTTTCAAACAAAATAGATCACCCATTCACCTACCCTTATGGGAAATGAAATAATCTGTATTAAAATGGTTAAAGTTTAGCAAGTATGGACTTATGTTGTTTGGGTTTAAGTAATGAAGATAGACAGGATCCTTGAGGAGAGACGTAAAGCATTTTTTCTATCATTTGAAACCATCCCAGAGTTCAAACATTATGTTTTCTAATGAGCGTCTATAAAAGGGTAACAGGCTCGACCTATGTCCTGCCACTCTCTTGCGAGGTGGGTTGGGCACCTTGAGAAGTGAGCCATCCATTGTAGAAGCTCTTTGACCTGCTCGCTCCTCCAGCCTCTCCTATTTCCGCACAAAGACTCTCTAATGCCAGGTAGCTGGTTCTGGCATTCCTGTTGCATTCCTCCATGAGGAAGTTGCTGGGATCAGGATGAAAAATGCCTGAAACAAAGACCCACACTCATTCACAGGGTTTAGGGTTCTGTGGGAAAGTCCTGCCTGGACAGAGGTTGGATGGCAGAGGAATGCGATGCGGCACAGGTCTCACAGTCTCTGTGATACAGACGCATTGACAAGTCTGAGGTCTCCTTACAGCCGTCTTGAAAGAGGGTGATGGGACTTTTGATAATAATCTTGCAATTTATCTTCATTACACACGATAGCTGAGTCATAAAGCTTTGACGAAACGTGTGGGCGGAGAGCTTGGTCCAAACCCAAGTTGTTTAATTCTTGTTTTGTGAAGACAAAGGTGCAGTAAAACTGACCTGTTTGACCTTCAGACTTTGGCTTTGTTCACATTGTTTGCTTTAAATTAGCACTGATTTCTGACTTCAATAAATTATAAAAGATTCATCACTAACATGCAAAGCCATTATGACCATTGTTGAGGTATCGCAGGACTCAATATGAATTTCAATCTATTTGGTGACTTAGAACAGTGTTTTTAGGGCATTGAATGTTACCAGCTGATAACGGACACCATTAACTGAGCACAGGATAAAAGAAATATTTGGCTTTTAACATTTGCCACGAAGCACAAAATATTTTTTAACTACTCCAGCCAACATTGCACACCAATTCTCAAACAACCTCAAAGTGCGTGTGCTCTGTCTTTAACATTTAATGAATTAGTTAGGCCTAATAACGTATCATATAACAAAATCAGATCAAATGTATTATTTAAAAAGCAAAAAGTCTAAGAAAACTGAAAATTTAAACAAAAACTGGCACTTTTATCTCAGTGTGCGAAACACCTGTTCTGATGTTTGCTACATCAATCAGTGTTGAGCTTTCATAAGAATTTAGATCGATCTGTATTTTGATAGTGGCAGATCTCGATGGGTTCGGTGCATCATTTGTGGCAATCCTTAAAGTTGATGTGTTCAGAAGCTTGTTGGGTCTTCTTGTTCCGTATCGTATGGAAAGCTGGAAAAAGTCGTTTGAAATTTTAGTCCAAGGTTACGGACTTATAAACTGCCTACATAATATCAGTTTGGGAAATTCAGGACTAGCTGTTGGAAAGCATTGGTGGGCTGGGACCCAAAAGTGGGTTATGGATTTTGTGACTTTATTTTGAAGGAGATACGTACGTGTCATTCCTGAAGTGATTTTGTGCTTCTTCAAAGAGTTTTTCTCTATCTATTATATCTAATGCAGGGATTCACAAACTCTTTGGATCCAGGGACCCTTTACTAGGACTAGTAGTAGAAATTAACTTAAAGAATACCTGTACTAGTCTTCAAAACAATGTCAATAATATCAATCAATGTGGTCCTATAGGTAAGATACTGTCACTTAAAGGGCTGTGAAGTTTAGTGTGAAACTATTAGAGGGGTCCACTTATGAAGACTATGTAGGACTTCATCGTTGCATGGAACCCACATTCCTGCCAATCCCAATAGCTCCTCTCAGCAAGATAATGCACAAAGGACAGAGACAGTTACAATTCCTGTAGGTCTCCAAGTCTTCAGGAAGAGGTTATAATTACAAGTCATAGAGGTTTATTATTGTAACACTAAGCAATCAGTTTCTCTCCTTGATCATAAATCACCATGTATCAAACCACTAATTATTCCATTTGTCGAGGTATGAGGTCCGTTCATTTACTGCTGCATGGCAGGTTAAATGCCTGACCTGACTTTACCCCTCACCCTCCCCTGAGCCATATCTGAACCGCACCTTGAGAAGATTTACTGAGGAATTCACCACTGAAGCCTTTTCACTCTCCCACAACAAATGCCGACAGATACTCTTCAGCGATGGGCGAAGGCAGCCGCCTGATGAGTGTAATTTACTTTAAATGATGGTTGGGTCATTCGAAGCTCCAGTCTTTGGTGCTTTCATGTTTAAGCAGATTTGTTGATTGCCGACTGAGGTAATTACCCTCAGGGCCTTGAGGCCAGGCTGGAGAGCTGACATTGCTTCATTGTCCATATTCAACTTTGGTCGTGTGGGAATAATCTGAACTGTTATATGAACAGTCTAAAGATATTTGTCACACCCTCCTCACTTTGTTAAGTTTTAAAAAGGAATATAATCAAATTTGCCAAGAAACGTGTGTCACATCCTTGAGTTAAAAGCTTTCTTGTAAATCTTTGAACAGATGTGGGGTTGAGACACAATATTTCCTCTATAAACCCATCATCTGTTCACTCCACTGACAAGCTAACACTAATTTACCTGAGTCAGAATGACACCATGGAATTTGTACTAGTGTTTTATATGAACTACGACACAACAAGGCCACAGTATAAATCCTCCAAACTCCAAACTAGTCAGTGTCTGCTTGGATTTGCTTGCTATTAAACAGTTGCCCCCTGAATTTAAATAGGTTTGACACACCTGAAAAGAATGGTCTGCATATTATGTTGTATTAAATTAAAAGAGGGGCTGTAATCAAAAATGTATAAATGTAAATTACACCCTGTGCCTGTTTATAGTGCTCAATGTCTTTGTCTGCCAGTGAATGCATCACGTACAGAGGAAGTGGAAACGTAAAGATGTATATTAACAAAACCCTAGTCGATGGGTGATTTGTTAATAAACAGGAAGGATTCCCTATTGTTTCTGAACATTCGTGTGGTTTTTGCGCTGACCTTGCATTCTGCAGTACCTGCAATCAAAGTCAATCTCCAAACACCAACCAACAACGACAGTTTTCTGACAGTTGTTGATAAACCATTCTTCTTCCAAGGCCCAGTCTGATTTTTTCACTCGCAGATTAAATCACCCGCCTGTTCACCTCAACAATTGAATCCCTCATGTGTTTACTCTGGGAGCGGCTATCTGCCCAGGCGGTGCATCGCCGGGCCTGGGGTCTATTTGTAGTGTGTGGTTTTTGGGGCGTTGGATCGGGAGCATGCAGGGAAATGAGAGGAGATCTGCAGAAAGCCACAGGCCCCTTCAGATTTTCTGATGTGGGTTCAAGACTTCCTTGGAAACGTAGAGCCTTCTGAGATAGCACTTAAGTAGTCTCAGAAGTTTCACAAGTACGTGTGTAGTACGAGAACGATCCAGTGTTTGCTGATCCTCGCAACATTCAACTCTGACTCAATGTAGGGCTGGACGATATGGCCTTTTTAAAATATCGCAATATTTTCATACATCTCAATATTTTGCCTTTGCCTTGAGATGATGCTTTGATGCATACAATCAAACCAGAATGGCAATACTCAATATATACAGTATTGATGTTTTCTCTGTGATGTAATTGGGGTTTCTCCTAACTATTATAGCATAGATAATAGTTTCTTTTTTTTATTGGCAAACCCTTAAAACAAGGTAAGTCAGTTAAAACCACATGCCAAATGTCACACAGAGACATTTATTAACAGAAGTGTAGAGAACAATATCAACATTTAAAAAACAATTTATGTGCATTTGTGCACATTTTAAAAACAACTTCAGCCGATCAAAGTGCTGTACAGTTTTATTTCATTATTATAATTAGCTATCAATTATTTATTTATTTATTTATTATTACTGACAATTGTGATTCATCAGATACTATTATCCAAAGTGGCATACAGAATACATAAACAGTTACCACTACTAACACGCGCACACAGACACACACACACGCTGTACTGGTAACGTAAGATCAGAGTTGAGTCAGACCTACCGTCTTCCTGAGTTGTACTGAGCGCATGGACGGAGCTTTATGTTACTTTTCTGTTACCGTCCCGTCTGAAAAGACATATAAGCAGTGTTTGAGCTTCCACTGCAAATAATAAACGTGCTAACGAGTTGTTTTGAAACCTGTTCACAACGTTATCGACCCGCGGAGACCTCCGGATCTCTACAGCACGCACACACACACTCAGTGTTTTACTGAGCATTATGCCTGTCATAGACTTTCTTAATATGGGGACCATGTCTTTAATGATATGGTAAACCACAGTTTTCACTCGTTTTTTCGTAGGGCACAGTGGCTGTGTGTGACACATGGACACGGGAGAGGGAGAGGAGAAATAGGTGTGGACTTGCGGCTATGAAAATACATGTATTGCTATTTTAAGACCAAATGAACTATATCGATATAAACAACAATGTCCCGTGTGATATCATGCTTATAAATATATCGATATAAATTGAAATATTGATATATTGCCCAGCATTAATTTGAAACAAGATATTAAGAATTCAGGTTAGCTTTAAGTAGATATATCTGGACTGTGTTGAGACTCGACCAATTACAAGTTTGGGTTGAATTAAATATTGAATCATTCAATGAAAACCAGAGTCTGCTGCTGGGCTTCTTGTCGGAACACCACGCAGATAGCCACTTGATTGATGGCTCCTGGAGAAACCTGTAACTTTAACAAAGAACCCAGGTACAAACCAATATACTTGCCTGATAGAATAGAAAGATAAAGGATCATGGTATAGCATTGCAGTCTACTAAGATACTGAATAGCAAATGCCAGCTGCAAGCAAAAGTGGGTGAAGACAACGAGAATAATAGGGCAAGCAGATACGGGCTAAAGCTAACAAGCAACAAGCTACCAACTTCTAAAGGTTAACACTAGAGTGGATGAAATGGAGAGGCGAATTGAGAAGTCAGAGGCAAGGATTTAAAACACAGAAGGCATTATGTTGGAGATGCTAAAGCTACATGCTAAATTAGAGATTGAGTTAATGGATCTATAGAGCAGCTCCAGATGTGAAAATGTGCAGATTTACAGTCACCATCGTTGGTTTTTGTGGAAAGTTTCCTCTAGTTTCTTCGTTCAGTAGCCCTACAGCTGCCAGAAGATGCTCCGCTCTTTCTAGCTTTGAGGCGCCCCCCATGCAAGATGATGTTTGCGCCCCCTGTTAGCATAACTTCATTGAGACATTGCTAATCCATGAAATGGTCCAAGACCTGCTGAATGATTGGTATCTGTCAATTATTCCCATCAGTCGAATGATCTTGACTCTAAAGCACACGTCAAAGACATTAGCCACAGCTTATGATATCTAATGTATGATATACATTTAGCGTATAACAGATAAAGGCTGGTATGTTCCATTTTTCATAGTTAAAGCACGGCCTCAGCTGAGGCTCTGTGTAATTGCATCATCCGCCTATAGCTAGAAATGCCAATAACAACTGTATGACATCACATCCAGCTGAAAATTACTTATCCCAGCTGGTTGTGTTTCAAGAAATAAAATTTTCATAAAATTGAACTTTCATAAAAACGGTCTTTTGTTCATTAGTAATACATAAAACTAGTAAAGTACCCTTTGACCATATTCAATTTCCGTTTCTCTCACGTTGTTTCTCAACTCTAATGAAGGGAATGTGACGTGTCTAAGTTATAATTTAGAAGATAAATGCACACAATAGCTTGGGAAACACTAAGCTGAAGCAGTGAATGTTAACCCCATAAAAACAATCAGAGTGAGTTCTTGTAGCGCTGCTGTGTGCTGCCTTTGCAGGAATGAGGGAGTGTCGCATTAACCGAAAGGACAGACGGTATCACACAGGTGATTTCTCCTACGGGTGAGGCACACTATAAAGGCTCAGCTCTTAAATGTCACTTCCGTCTGTGTCTGTGAAATGCAGAGCACAGGCATTCCCACTGTTTTCTCATGGGCTGTTATCAGTCTTATTCAAACAAGGTGCTGGTTCCTAAGGCAAACAGTCAACTATTATCGTGGCCATCTCTGGTGCTGCTCGCTCTCCGCAGCCTGCAATGCATTAGAGGCCACTTAAATGGATTGTGAGTTTAGAAGAAGAAAAAAATGTTCATGCATTCATGGATATTCAAAGTTGCCTTTTTTTCCTTCCTTCATACGCTCCTGCTCTTTGTTAGGTGAATGAGGCGGCTGAGAGGCCCAGCTTGTTTCATCTGCAGCCTGTTATGGCAAACTGGGAGGATGACATCATATTGGTCTCCAAGCGGCGGTTGTTAATTGGCCCGCTCTCCTCCTTCAGCGGCACGGGCCAAACAGAACACACAAGTGGAGCCAGGCACAGGGTTTTTCCAGAATGGCTGATGGGGCCTCAGAGCAGACATAGAGCCAAGAGGCCTCCAGAAAGGGGCTGAGCTGCACCAACTGTAAATGTCAGAAATGAATGAAGGGCCTCAGCTCCAAATGAAACCTGATATGAAGCACTGCTAACAGGAACTTTGATCTGCTGCACAATCTGGCGCTGCAGTTGTCTCGGATAATTGTGCCCATTCTGCTTCTTCATGTGACTCTGCAGAAGGTTTTTTCGCGCACTCGTTCTTGGAGTCAGCCCACACATTGTTCCATTACAGGCCCAGTGAAGGGCTGCACCTCTGGGCTGCAGCGGAGCCTCAGGCGGTGACTGTTTGTTATACAGCTTTAGCCTTTGAAGCCTCTGAAAAAAAGTGTAATTGGGACTGTAATACTGAGGTCAAATATTTTCTCCAGCACTCCCTGATGAGTAGATATCCTGTCATCGCTCTCCAGTCTCCAATAGGTGGCGGTAATCCACCCGTAGGCGGCTTTTACAGCACAATACTAATCAATGTGTCACATGAGGAAAGTATACTGTGGCTGTGTTCAAAATGTCACACTGTATTAAACACTACAAACTCAATGAGTACATACTGTCTACTATATACAATAAGCATGATTAGGATGATGACCATTTCCACTGAAATATACTTCCAAGTTTCTCTTGAAGCACACTGTGGCTAAATATCTCAGTTGGTTCTCATAAAGCATTTTAAGTGAGAAAGTGACCATGTAGAATATCAACAAGTGCTCATTTGATTTATAAAACTCGCGGAAAGCCCATTTCATGCCGAAACTTCAAAGCTGAAAATCAAACATCTACTCTTCAAAACAAAAGCATGTCATCTTGTTTTCCTTTAGTTTTTTTTAAACTCTTTTGTAAATAGGGCTCTTGTTTTGAAGTTAACTGTAAGTTTTGTCTGTAGCACAATGGTGGGTCTCTGAAAATTTCTGAAATGTTAGCATGAAATTTGTTTCCACGAGTTTTATGGATCAAATGAGCACATGCTGATATTCTACTTGGTCACTTTCTCACTTAGAATGCTTTATGAGAACCAACTGAGATATTTAGCCTCAGCGTGTTATAATTGTACTTCAGAAGCTTTGAAGAATGGAAATGTTTGGAAAGTTGGAAACATACATTTAAAACTTTAATAATTTAAAGGACTGCCCAGATCTGCCAACTGCCAACATCTTTTTTGTAAATTTGGGACGATCTCTGCATAGATCCAAGCATGGACAGCCATGTTCTCAACTGGTGGGCCGGGACCCAAAAGTGGGTCATTTTATACATAGTTCACAGCTCCAAGGAGATTCTCAGACCCAAGATTGAGAACCACTGATCTCTGGATAAAACCTACAAATGAGATAGGCAGGGATATGAGACATGAATTTCATGTAACTGCCTTTTTTTTTGTGTAACTGGATGGACGTTGGGTCTGTAATCCAAGTCAGTTGAAAACCATTGACTTTTATGTTATGTAATGTAAATCACAAGGCATCACTCTAAAGGAAACTCTCGGCATATGTGAACAATGGGCAGAGGTTGAACCATCTGGAGAGAAGATTAAACCTGTTTGAGGTTCACATTTAAGTCCTGGAGTTTAAATCCCATCAGCGGGACAGTAACCAATGAAAAAGACTACATTTGTTTGTTTTCAGGCATGTATTTGATGTGGCAATCTGAGTGAGTTGTCATTCTTTGCAGTGGATGTGTTAGTGGGACCCGCGTCTCCCCTGTGGCCAATTTCTAGCAACACATGTGGCCAGCGTGAGGTGCCAAGCACCTCTGCTCTATAATAAAACTCTGGTTTTATTATCTTTTATTGGAGCTGCTCAGTCATGCCTCCATGTTTCCTGCCATGTCGTGGTTGTGTGCAGATCTTGTGATTGCAGCATGTGAGAATGACATAAATCTCATTGTTATCATCTCAAAGAGCAGCCGTGAGAACATGTTTGGCATCACAAAGGCAGTGTGGGAAAACACGCAGCGTCTAAAGAGGGTGCAGTGCTCGGCGTGTTGGCACGCGCCCGCCTGCCCGCTCGCCTTTTGCCCGTTGTTGTTTCTCCACATCAGCCACAGATAAATGGGTGTCATTTTGTGAAGGGACGCTCTTGTGTGAATGACAGCGGTTTGATCTCAAGTTTCAGTTTATACAAGATATTCACTTATTTTTTGTCCATGTTTTGTGGAACTTACAGGAATTTTATGGGGAATTTAATGGAATGTGGGATTTTTTTTATTTTTTAAAGTGAGTTCTTTCCACAATTTGTGATAAACAAACAATTGACTTTGTGAATTTAAAAGGACTGAGATATCTACAACCGAATTATTTGGTAATTTACACAATAATCAGTGTTTTTTTTTCTGTTATTTTAACTTTCTACTGCAGGCCCAATTGGATGCTCTAAGCAGTGGTTCCCAAACTTTTTACAGTCCCGTACCCCTTCAGACATTTAACCTGAAGCCTTGAACCCCCTACTCTTGCACAATTAAAAACATAATAGTGTAATGTCATATACAATGTAGCCCTACAATGAAATTTGTCCCTGAATTTGACCTTATTGTGGAAAGCAATGTTGCTTTTGTTATATTTGCACTTTTTTGATTAGATAGTTTCACCGTCACCACTAGAGGATAATCTTACAGAGGCTATGTGTGTAATTTGTGGCAACAAATGGAGGCTCCTGACTGCTGCTCAATTTATATTCTAGTATTTTCCAATGTCGTCACGCTGTTTTTTTGTTTTTTTTACATATCCCCGATGAAAATGTGCTGGGGATACTCGTACCCCACTTTGGGAACCTAGGCTCAACCAAAAGCATTGGTTTACAAACTTTTTTTGCTCAAGTACCCTCTTTCTCTTATTTCTGAATCGAAGTACCCCCTTTGTCCGACTACAACATTTTGCTTAGAAAACTATTTAAAAACAGCAATAGAACATAATGATGGAATGAATGAGTGATAACACATTTTAAAGAATCTCATTTTGTAAATAAGTGGAAAGAAACAGTATTTATTTCAATGGTTCCCAACCTTTTTTTGAATCATGACCCCATTTTAATGTCAAGAATTTCTGGCGACCCCATAGAATTTTTGTTCTTCCTAGAATTAGTTTTTGATCATGTTTGAGCTCAGATATATTTTTTACTGCATTTTAGTTGATCTAGATTTATATTTCACAAAGTGAAAGTATAGAAATATTGTTTAGAATTGTGTGTTGTTTTAATAATTAAAAAAAAAGAATAATAATAATGAAAAATTAAAAATCTGTTTTAATCTTTCAAAGTTTTCAGGCGACCCCACATGGGGTCCCGACCCCAAGGTTGATAAACAATGATTTAATGATTCCTGAATAGATTTATTTAGCTTTTATCATTTCCAGTCATCTGACATGTGGGGTGCATGGGACCAAGACTGACACACTCTCTCTCTCTCAAGTACCCCTTTGTGGGGCCATCGCGTACCCCCATTTGAGAAACACTGCTCTAAAGGGCCAGATATGTGATGTATAACCTCATAGTGGGCTAAAGATAACACATTCGTGCAAGTTAATTTTCCTAAAACAACTCCAAGAAGTTGTTCTCCTTTAAGCAAAAATGAAGTGTTGTGACCTGAATCTGTGAATTGTCTCTGATTTTTTCCATTCCCTCATAATCAAGTTTTTTTTTTTTTTTTTAAAGGCAAAAGTCATGATTGAATGTTAGTCATTTGTTATGTATTGCCAATAACTAAAAGATGTGCACATTTAAGTAATCGAATTTGTCATGGAAAACAGATGGAACTCACAGAACTCTTTTCCTACAACAGGAAATAAATAAATAAATATAAATATATATATATATATATATATATATATATATATATATATATATATATATATATATATATATACATACATATATATATATACATATATATATAGATATGTGTTTTAATTTATTTGAACAAAATCAGGTGGAAATGACATGACAAAATAGATACCCTCACATACATGTTTTGCACATAATCTCATGATATGCCAGACTTCACCTCCTAAAATGGAAATGTGTCATGTGACATTGACTAAAACAGACCAAAACCTTTTGCAAAATCTCACCCATCGTAATCTCATTGAGTGACATTACCTTTACAAATCTGAAATATAGAACTGTAGTATAATTACCAACAGTTACTGGATAAGATGATGATTAAGCATGTTTGAGATGATTTTGCAACTATTAATGTACAGTAATAACATCTAATCACAAAAAGCTGATGAAATGCAAAGGAAATGGAATTGGCGTTTAGGCATATTGAATAAAAAACACCTTAAAAGTAATTTTCTGACCCTGTCCTGTTTATCACTTTATTCTGCTATATGTATGCATACAATATGTTTTGCACCCTTTTCTTTGTTTACATCACTAATCCTGTCTATGATAAGGTTCTGTTATGAAAAAATTCTTGATAAGAAGTAAAACAAACCCTACTTTTCTGAACAATTTAGCAAACAAATGAGCAACTTTCCAAACCCCCTTAGCAACTTTCTTCTCTAGCACCATCCGTAACTAATCACCTGAAACACCAGCAGAGCCGTAAATGCCTCTATCTGTCTCTATCTCCCGCCTGTCATCAACTGTCCACCTTTCAACCAATCAAACAACCGACTATAGTGACTTTTCACCCAGAGGAGTTGGCAACACTGGATAAAGCGGCCATTTTGACATAGAACAGTTGCTTCTCGGCCAGTGTTTTGTATTAGCTCCCGCCTTCTTTCTTTGATTACGGACAACACCACGGACGTGTTGCAAATGAATTCCAGGCACTGCCTTTGGTCAGCTGCACCGTTAGACTGGTAGAGCAACTGTTGAGTAGAAGGACCAGGCATCACTTGTTTGGTCCGCACCAGACAGAATGAGCTTTCACACCACTGCAAACGGACTGCACTATTCAAGGAAACAAAGCCTGGTGTGGACCAAAGACGTATGTGTGAAAGCACCCTAGATATGGACCGTGAACAAAATGTAACGTGGAACTAAAGTGCAAAAATAATGATTGAGGTCGGCAGGTACTTCACATGGAGCGGAATAATAAACAAACTTTCAATAGCTGACTTAAAAAATGAATTTCCGTTTTGGTTTTCTAAATCTTTTTGTCACAGATTGGAAACAATGTTTCAATATTTCCTGTATTTTTGACTACTGCATTTTTACATTTCTTTTTTATGCAGGGAGACTGTATGGATACATTGTATCTCACACTACATTTTTTTTTCTAAGTCTGCAGGAATAGGGGGTACATGGCTTCAGGTTAAATGCAATAAGGGGTACGGTACTGTGAACATTTTGGGAATCACTGTTTTAAGCATTGTGTAGCGTTCAGGTTAGAAGGGAATAATGATTTATGAATTTTGGCCAAAGTGACAAAACTCACACTATAACCGTTGCCCTTTGCATTAGGATGTGAAACCAGTTCCAATGATATTAAACACGTCGCAATTTCACTTCTCATTATAAGCCTCCTAAGGACATGGAGATTGTTCTGAGTGGGGAAGTGATGTTCAAACCTCTGAAAAAAAAATGCTGCTCAAAGCCGGAGATTCACATGTATATGTTTCCGATGTACATTTCCCAAAACATCCTTTCAGCTGCTGTGTTTGCTGTCGAGGCAGAAACTACACCTAAGGGAGGAAATGATCGCAGTCAAAGGGAATGTGTTATTATCTGTTCCTTGTGCTTTCCTCGACCAGCTGAATGTCACATATTTATAGGCTATACTTTTACTAATATGTGAGGATAAAACACCTCAACATGTCATGTTAGAAGAATTAGTCTAGATCTAGACACGTGTTAAGAAACCCAGTATGCCATGTTGGCTATACTCTGTTCCCCATTCATAAAACGCTGGTGTCCGGAAGAGGCAGAGCCAGCTGATGTGGTCCATTGATAGCTTTGTTGTTCCTCTCTGTTGAACCACAGTAGTCTGCAAACATGTCACTCATCTGCTACGTCCTTCACAGCCTGTTGGATCACTTTCATATTCTGTCTGTTTGCCTTGAAAACGTGTGCTTCATCCTTTCTTTCTTTCACCGCAGAGGAACTGAACTAGATGACCCCCTGTCATCGAGCACAAGCTCCTGCGAGCTAAGGCAAGGCAAATATATTTGTATAGCACATTTCATACACAAGGCAATTCAATGTGCTTTACATGATTAAAAAGTGCAACATAAAACATTTGACAGTTTAAAATTCAATAAGAACATTAGATCAGCAGTAAAAACATTAAAAATCTCCCTCTCAGTCATACACATTAGAGAAAAAGAGTGCCTTTAACTTGGATTTAAAAATGTTCACATTGGCTGGACGTCTTTGTTCTAGTTAAACAGAAGGGGTCCAAGAACAGATCCCTGAGGAACCCCACAGGACATTGGTAATCTGTCAGATTCAAAATTTCCAATGCTTACGAAATAACTTCTCTCCTCCAAGTAGGAATCAAACCATTGCATTACTTTTCCTTTTAGTCCAACCCAGGGTTGCAACCTGTGCAACAAAATTTTATGGTCCACAGTGTCAAATGCAGCACTTAGATCCAATAGAATGAGAACAGACACTTCTCCTGAATTACTGTTCTACCTCATTTAAAATGTATCAAATATTCTGTTGAAGGTTATTAATCACAAATATGAGGTGTCAACTTTTATTATTATGTTTTTCATTATTAAAATACTAAACCAAGGTAAAAATAAAAAAAAAGCTCTGTAAATCATAACCTAGATGTATTCAGCTAAAAATGACTAATTAAACTCTTATAATGCTAGCAACACTTTGGTTTACTACTACTTAAAGAGATCACTTTTCAATCTGAATGGCAGAATTTACCATTGTGATGAAATAATGACTCAAGTTTGCTTAACTGTTTACTGATTAGCATTCAAACACTGTAGCTTAGCTAGCCTTTTGCTAAAAAGGCTGGGGTAATATTAGCTGGATTTTTTAACCTGGGCCTTGTTCGAAATGTCACACTAACGTACTACTCATACTAAGTTTGACATCAAAATTAGTATGTAGTGCGTTTGCACTAGATAGAATGAAAAAATTGAGTATGCGAGAAATACCGGGATGTATACAATACGGGGGCATTTTTTCAGTATAGGTATTCATGGTGGACACACAGTCATATTCAACCGCCCCATGATGCATTGTGAGCGCAATGTAAATTTGTAACAGTCAAACATCTCCTTTTTTTTAAAAAAAAAGCATCTCTTCTTGTCTTCCATTAGTTTTTTAATGCTTTAGTAAATAGAGCTCTTGTTTTGAAGTTAACCGAAAGTTTAGTCAGTAGCACAATGGCAGTTCTCCAAAAATTTCCAAAATGAAATGTGTCTACGTGAGTTTTATGGATCAAATGAGCACATGCTGATATTCTACTTGGTCACTTTCTTGCTTAAAATGCTTTCAGAACTTCCAAAGGTGGAGAATCAACAGTGATATTTAGCCTCAGTGATTAATCAGTACTCTTTATACCTTTAAGGCAGGAAGCATACCTGAGGAAACAGGTAAGAGACAGAACAATCGGCGTATGTAATAAAAAAAATGTAACCTTTGCAATAATTTTTGGGTAATATTTCATGAAAGTAGGCCAATTGTACATGTATGTACTCCATTGGTCATTTTTGTGTTAGACATTCTTCAAGGCTGCATCATCTCCTCGCTTGTTCAATCGCTGCTCAAACTCAATTGTTTGGTGTTTGCCTTTGCTGAACACTTTTATGAATGGAAGTTGTTCTTAAGATGTAGGTCCAGCGTCGCTGTATTTGCTTAAGCCATAGTCATGAACCCAGGAAACCCGGCACAATGCAAACATATTGAGTCGCCCTCACATCTGAGAACACATATCAATCTGACAGACGCGATGCAGAGGGTGGAGAAGGTGAGCCGCACCTTGAGAACGCTCTGGCAGGTCTGCACGTCTAGCAAACAGCCACATGTGTCAAACTCCTTCTCCTCCCACGCTGCACATTTCACACATTCCTCGATAATGTTTGCTTTTTAGTTTAGCCTTTTCCAGGTCAACCGAATAAGTCCGAACCGCGCATTGTGCTCATGAGTCAGTGTGCAGTGTTTGTGCAGGTTCTTTGGAGATTATTCTCTGGGAAAGATTTCATCTTGTGCAATCCCCCACTTTGCCCAGTCATCAGTTTTACAGCAGCTGAATTGAAAGTCTGGCTTCTCCCAGTGAGTATTTATGTCTTCATGGGCTAACCATAAAGATAGCCTCCCTTTGCTTTCAGTTCCCCACTGACAGTGGGAACCCTGACCAAGGGTTTGAGCTTCTGCCACGACTCTAATCATAACACATGCCTCGCTGCTTCCTGTTATCAATGATTACATAAGGGCTGGAAACAAAGACATCCTCACTAGGTTCTGAGGGATGCATCCGGATCTTTGAAATTTCCATTAGGATAGGAAAGTTTTATTGTGTCGCTGGACGATTCAAAGGATGCTCGCACATAAAACGCCTTCCTAAGCTGCAGACGGAACCGACAAGATTCACCCACACATTTATCAGCATCCTGAGAGAAACATACCTCTACAGATTGCTGAAAGGAGTTACATGCCTCCCATGCAAATGGTAAAAGTAGAATTTATCCTAGTATTCCTAAGAAAAATCCAACTGGATCAAATTTTTGTTTAGCAAAGGCCTCTTCAGCTTTCTAATTCTTATGATCTACGCATTACATCTGGTGATGTACAAGTCTAAATGCCTGTCAGCTTTAAGCTCTTGGTATTTGTGATATTTGGAATAGGGGTTTGGGAGTCAACAGACACAGAGCGTCCAATTTGACTTCATGTTTTTCAGCATTTGACAGAATTTTTTTGATTTTCTCCATTAAACCTGCTTAGTCTGTACATTCCTTTGATTATGTGTTATTCCCAAAATATCAGGACTGGTGCGATTTAGTTCGTAGATAATTACACCAATGCTGATACGTATTCAGCACTTCCATGAGTGACATATTTATAAGTGACAAGAGATTATGATTTGTTTATTTAATCATTTATTTGTCTCTGCCAAAACAAGTAGGTCCACAACTGGAAGGGAAACACTTGAACAATGGAATGATACTGTATTTATATGTTTCTCTATATCAGCATTGAAGGCCTGTCTCTTGTCCAATCAAATTACTTTTGTCAGAACTCACTGTTGTATAATTGACGATAACAAGATATGGTATTTTTGGAAAAGAAAAGAAAAAATAACCATTCATTGACTTGAACTTTGGACATACTTACAGTGAGAATGACCTTTTCTACTCAATAATAATAATAAATCAAATCAAAACAAACCATAACAAACTCCCTACCGCCCTTGTGATACCACTTGTATCCTAGAGGATACACGTTTAAATACTGCAATATCCTGTTGCACATACAGTGTAATATCGTCCAACCTTTAGTATTTGTGGATCTGTTTCATAGTTTATTTAAATATAAATATTTAATTGGACACTGTACCTCAGTTCATGACCTGGCTTACTGACCTCACCAGTGTACTGCACATGGAGAGCATCCAATATGGCATGATGGGCTGTCTTGGTAAATTTTCCAACATGTGGCAATGTTTCTTGGACAGGAAGTTGATGGCATTTATGGACATATGAGTGTATAGTCCTTCCTTTTTTCTTTTAAATGCTTGCGTTGGGACAAGGTTCTAGGTTGCTAGCGATGCAGTAGTATATCATCTTAAGTGTTAGTTCTTTGTTTGTTTCGTTTTATTTGCTACTTGTCTCTTGTATGTACTGAAAAATCTGAGAAAATTCAATATAGATACTGTATAAAAAATTAAATATAAATATTTTATCCTTTTCGGTCAGCTTTAAATAAAAATCCATAAGAAAGAGGTAGTACGAGTAAATGCCTAAATGACATAAATCTTGATTGTTGCAGAATTTGACGACCTGTTCCTGCAGCAGGCTGTAATGTTTCAGCTATAAGATGATCAGTCAGCACACAGTTTATTTCCATCCGTGCAGCACACAGGTGTCCATGCTGTATCCTGTACTAGTTTTTGCATGAATACTGTATTGGGGTCAGTGTATCGGGATTACGGACAGTGCTTGGGATGCAGAGTGCAGCTCTCCCGTGGGATCAGACCTCGGTCCTGGGAAGCAGTAGCCGAGGATCAAGCTGACCACTGCAGCTCCAGGCTGAGCCTCCTCCGTTCCCAGCGTGGGCCGGCGGCTGACATATGAACAACCTCTCGGATTAGCTCTGTTCCTCCCAGACTTTCGGTGGGAAGCGCAAACGAGTTTCTCTGACTCGACTTGAAGGGGGAAAGATTTTTTTTCCTGGGCGGTAACTATTCTTACCAGGCTGCTAAACAAGGCAGTCCTTGTGGGAATGTTGAGCTGGATCAGATGTCCCATTTCCAGGAGTGTGAAATGATTTTTTTTTTGCATGTAGCATGTTGTATCATGATCAGTCTGATCCACCTCTCATAGCTCTGGGTGTTTTTAGCAGCATAACAAAGCGCTGGTATCTGGTTCTGTAAGCCTGTTATTTGATTAAGACTAATCGCCGGGTTTTGCTTTCAGCCGGTTTTGTCTCTAGAGGAAGTACGTTTTGCTCTCTTTCTGTGTCTAAATTAAAGCTCAAGCCTGTTCTACTGGATTTTGAGCTTTATGACCTAAAATGGGCTGCACCCAAAGTGGTGTGTGAGGGGCTGATATGAGAAAATAGTTGACAAAGACTAATTTAAGAAGAAAAACCATTCCAACAGACATTTTTGCACCTAATTCAGGGAATTTTCACGAGTAGTAGAAATCCAAAAGTCACAACATAATATTTTAGTTTTGCACAAACATCCAAACAAGTTAAGTGCATCATACCGTATGCCAGTGTGGTTCTCAGACTGTAGAAGTTGAAAGGTTACTGGGTTCATGTGTGGGAAACTACTTGCATGCATGCACACATCATCATCACCCTGAGAGAAACTCATTTAAACAGCTCGCTACATGCCTTCCACATACGTCAATTTTTATAAGAAGCATTTTCATGTTTCAGATGCACACAGTCATCTAAACGTTCTGCCAGTTTGTAGAGAATTAATGTCAAAGCTGGAGTGTTTCAGTTCAACTGGTGATCATTATAGCTGGTGACTTGTCATGGCAGAAGCAAGACATTTAATGTGGCATTTTATAATGTCATTTATAAATATTCACACAATGGGGTAAAACATGGACTATTTATATGTGTGAAAATAAAATTAAAATTTAAAAATTTAAAAATTCACAAAAGTTATATTATTTATATTCATAAAAAGTTATTCCTTACCCCCAATTTCCACTGGATGCGTAACGGCTGCGTATCCGCTGCGTCACATATCAGCATGTCTAATAATTTCTGGGAACAAATTCAGTCTACATGAATCATGTGACAGTCAAGCATTTAAACTTCTATTGTCACAACTCTCTCTCTAAACGGCTCTGACTGTATCCAGCTTTATTCAGGCGTTAGGCACATACAAATATTGACCTTATCCATGGTTGAATCATAATAATCTCCACAAAAGCAGAAGATCTACAGGGCAGGACTGAGTCAATTTCTTTCTGCTTCTCTCCAAGGACACAAAAGGCGGTTTATATGGTTTTGTGGTTGTCTTTATATTGTCTACAACTTGCTTTATCGCTCTATTACGCGTGAATGAGCCGGTGGGGATTGACAGAGAGCAGAGCACAGAGATGTTACGAAGCAGTTACGCATTCAGTGGAAATCCGGTGTTAAAGTTGTGTCATTCATAATTTGTTGACCTGTACTTGTCATCAAACTAATTCAACCTTCACCAGCAAGGCGTTCTATTTCCAGGAATAATAACCTAAACTATGTATACATTTTAGATGTCGGATTTCTTTACTGTGGAAACTCAACAGCAGCCTGAGAAGAAGCAAACAATGCCCAATAGTGGAAGCAATTTGCCCGTTTTGAAACTGTATCATGGTTAAGCAGAATGTTTCCTGTATTTTTACACACTTAGTCTTTGTCCTTCTAGCACAGTGTGTTAAATGTTCTCTGTTCTGTGTAACCACAGTCAGCCAAGGCTGCTTCATGGCTTCAATTGAGGGACAATAAGAGTCCTGGAGAAGTGGCTATCAAACAATACAGACAGTTGTCTAACATGACATTTACTGTTACTAGTGACAATCATCTACTGCTTGTTCTCATCTCATGGGTTGGGACCTAAATGTGGGTCATGGACCTGTTTTCAGTGGCATATTTGAGATAAATACAAAAATGTGGGGGTAAACTTTAATTTTAATTCTCTCCATCATCTATATCAGGGGTTGGCAACCTATGGCTCTGGAGCCGCTTGTTGTTCCCTTGCCCCTCCCTTGTGGCTGAGTGACCAATGACAGAGCTGTTCTGCCAATCAAGTATTCATCAGGCTTATACTGTACGTTGTTATTAAAACTAGATAATTTGCGTTTAATGTGACATTTCAGCACCAAAAGAGGATAAATCTTTGTTTAGGTCATCTAGTGAGCAGGAGTGTTAATCGTACATCAATATAAAATCTCGGAATGATAGGGCTACAATGACGCTAAAAGGCGATTCGCGTCATCAATGACATAGCATAGATCTTCTAATAAGGACATTTCAAAGGTTTTAGGCCACATTTGTAAAAACAGTGGAGGATCCCTTTAAGTCAAGACTATGGAGTCAGTGTAGGGACAAAGAAGTAGGTCCCGTATCCTCACCCCTTCCCCAGATCCACCACTCAGCAGCCACATTTAAACATTGCTGAGCCTGAATGTTCCACCCAATCAGATTTCAGTTCTGTTAACCCAACCTCTTCAAAGTCCAAGGTCTTGACAAAAGTTATTTCCCTTAATCAAGACAACCCTTGGTTCTGATAAATCTTCCCAGGAACCATATTTGAACAATGGTCTCAGAGGTTAAAAACCGGATAACTTTGGTAGTGGAAATGCACCTTCTGTCTATATTGGTATTATTGGTATAAAAGGTTGAGTTCTGTTGTGCTGTATGAATGCATGGTCTTTAGTTTGCCCTTTAAAGCCTCACTGCTGAATTTAATCAAGCAATGAGAACGACGAGGTGAATTAAGACTGTAGCTGAGTCAGCCTCACAGTGGCCTCTTTATTCTGTGGCTGGAGCGTTAGCATGCATCACACACAGGAAAACACCAGGCAGCTCCCAGACAGCCCCGTCCACAGCAGTCTGCCCCCCCATCCCCCCCCGAGTCCCTCTTCGCTCACCGTTTATAAGGAGCGTACAGCCGCGCAAGAGCCACTTTCAAAGAGCTTTCGTTCACATTGCGAGGCCCCCCATTTCCTCCAGGCTCTCTGGAGGGAAACGTAAGTGTGCAGGAGTGGAAATGTTGCAAAGATGGAGGAAAGTGAACAGATGAAGAAAATGGTTTTATTTGTAGAGCTTTGAGGCCCGTTGGCCTAAAAATAAATTCACAGAATATGCCAATTTACTGGAAATAGCTCGGTCTTCTGCAGCTGATTAATGCCTCGTTTTTCCCTAGGCACAGTGAGCGTGCTTGAGAGCAGGAAGAAGAAGGACTTACTTTTGTTTGATCCAAGGTCATTGAGTGGCCAGCTGCAGGAGTGCCTTCCTATTGGACATCCTGTCTATGATGAGCTGTCACTCATTCAAGGATCACTCACAGGAAGTCGGCTGTTACCAGGATCCACCCACACGTCTTCACATCACTCCAGTTGTCCACCATTGCTCCAGAACAGAGATTCCAAACGTCCAGTCCAACGTCTCCTATTTTATGTCCCAAAAAACCACATACATTTTGCAATGAAATATCTTCAATAATCATCAATTATTTTAGTTTAATAGTATAATCAAATGAAAAACATTTGTCCATGTCCAGACTTGCCATTGCCAACATGCCTACAGATTATCTTAACACCTATGGTAAATGGACTCTTATTCACACAACAATGGGACTGACCTGCCCTGCAAGGCGCTAGTTGACTATTGGGAGCAACTTAGGGTTCAGTGCCTTGCCCAACGACACTTCGACACATGTATAACACTGGGATCATCCAACCACTCCATCAGAAGACTTTACCACCTAAGCCAAGGTCGCTCATTGAGTCTGAATGTTCCATCCAAGACTCCGGTTCTGCAAAAGCCCTCCCCTTCAAAATTTAAACTCTTGACAAAAGTTCTTCCCCTTAATCAAGACAGTCAAAGGTATTGATTTAGTACAACTTTTTCACTTCCGATATGATACTGATTTTGCTACCTTGCGTGCTGTCTGATTACGATATCGATACGATGTGATACCTGCACGATTCATACATACCATTGTTGCTTATTTTGTACTGTGGAAAGAACAATTTTTCAGCAACAGTAGGTATGAGACAAACTGACCCATTTATTAGAAATGCTGTAACAGAGTCTGGAATGGACGGCTTGTATCAGATATCTTAGATGCAGGCTGATATAATCTCATGCTTCTTTTTGTGCTGATATCTGACCGATTCCGGAGAATGCTGAGGTGGGAATGGGAGTCTTTCATTGGGTAAGAGTATTATTGAAGCTGCAGAGGAAACGTACAACCAAGAGGCCTTTTAGGATTTTAAATGTAACATATCTCAGGTTCTTTTAGGGCAATGGTCCCCAACATTTTTGTGTGCCACATACCGCTATCATACTTTCATAGAAGTGAGGGTGTTGTGGATGAGTGTACCTTAATAAAAAAAGCTCTTCAGCACTCTCTGCATTGAATTGGCAATTTTTCAAAACAAAATACCTGGAAGGTATTTCCATTTTAAAAAAAACTTTATTCTTTCTCTGCGACTCTGGTCCTGGTTGTTGGAGACCACTGTTCTAGGATACACGACATATTTACCAGCCTTCGCCCGAGCTATGATAGGCTTTGTATCAGACAGCAGCTAATCAAATAGAAAGACCAGCCCCGTATACTGTAAGAGGGTTGAGGTAATGACAGAGACGGCATCATTTGAGTTCATAACAGTCTTTGTTCTGGTTATTATGTGTTTCTATCTATCTGTCTAGCTCTTTGTCTTTGATTGTATTAAATAATGTAAAAAAAAAAAATGGTCTTCATGTATCAGGAACTAAAAACAAGAGTGCAAACTTCTGCCAAGCTCCAAATCTCTTCTTTGCCAGATATTGACAGTTATTTCGATCACTGATCCTGATCATTTTACCATAATCATTAGACTTTAAAGGGTTGGAAGACATTTCTATCTCCATTAATAACCTTACAGTGGGTCCAAATGTATGGGCCCCCACCTCTTCCGAAAAATCGCGATGAAAATGCTGTATCCGATCTGATCTGGAGGAAACTCTGTGATGTAATTGAGGAACCAATCCAACATAACTGAGTCAAATTTCATAAAGATCAAGATATGATTTTTTGAAATTTTGCCAATAATGAGAAATGAAATAATGAGAATGTTTTTTTTTTTTAAACTAATCGGTAATCAGTAAATTGCTCCAGATCCTCTCCAAAATGAACTTGAATCTTCAATGGTGTAAGTTCTATCTTTGGTCAAAATTTTGTCAAAGAACATTAGGTACTTTTGACATAATCCTGTTAACAAACAAACAAATACATAAAAACCGGTGAAAAAATCCTTGGTGGACGGAACAAATGTCGAGAAAATTTTGTTTGGTTTTTGTATTTTTAAGAATTATTCTAAGAAATGTATATGCTCTGATTTTGTAGTTTTCTTTATTATAAATGTGGTAAGAACCAAGTGCTGCCATTGGTCCACAGACAGAGTTTGAGACCCCTGCTTAAGGAACTGTGTGTGTCCATTTCCTTCTCTAATCTCTGACCTCACACACTTATTAGAGTTGCTGCCTCTGAGCCCAGCCTTGGTCTCCCCCCAAACCCCTGCCCCCTCTCGCTGCCCTCAGACATCTGTGCATTGTGAGCTGAAAAACTGGGGTGACGACTTCAGATTTGACTCCTGGAACAGAACAAGAGGGGCCCCCACAGCCTAGTCATATAACAGAAAGCATTGCTCCACTTTGCAGACACATGCTAAGGCCTTGTGCATGTTACTGTACATGCAAGTCTGCTCTTTTACAGTCTGACATGCAGAGAGAGACGGGACAGATGCTGCTTTTGTCTTATCCAGATATCAATGTTATTCCTTCTAGGCTTCACTGTGAACTGCAGAGGATGTGACCTCATCCATTTAAAATCCAGTCTATGTCGCTTGCAGCGTGTGACTGAACGCTTGACTGAACAATGAGATTTTTCACTTCTGAGACACATTTTTCAAGAATATCTATTAAAAGATCACAATACTGGATATTTTATTAGTCTCGGGGCGTTTTAAAGAAGAGACCTCTGACTATGACTTTCTGCAAAACTCTGCTGGGAGGGCGAGGAGTACAAAAGAGTATTTCATAAAAATGACCTCACCGTCTATCTAAATCACTAATTATCTAATATCTTTGTTTGTTTATTGCTAACACATGAAATGGGAGATTAGTATCTTCAAACTATAGGGCAGGGATGGGCAACTCTATCATAGCGGGGACCACAAAAATGTGATCATATTGGATCTGAGGGCCACATTATCAATATTCATATTAGCATTAGAATAATGACCAATCTGAGCATTAATACAGGGGGAAAAAAGAGTTTTTGTCTCTTTTTTTTTGTCTTCATCTGCAGTATTGTTAGTCATTATGTTTGTTTTTGGAGTCGTGTATGTTTTTTGTGTGTTCCTGTTGTTATTTTGTGTATTTTTCTGTCATTTTCTGCATTTTTATTGTCTATTTGTGTGTTTTTGGGGTCTCTTTCTGTATTTTTGTTGTTGTTTTCTGTGTTTTTCTGTGCAATTTTATTGAAGGTTTGTGTGTCTGTAGCTATTCGGTAAAGTGTTGTTGTTTTTGTGTTTTTGGAGTCATTTTGTTTGTTTAAGTGATTGTTGTGTCTGTCTTTGTTGTCATTTTGTGTATTTTTGGAATTTTTTGTGTACATTGTGCATTTTGCTGTTTTAGGAGTTATTTTGTGGGGCTTTACATGCCTTCCAACTTCTGAAATACAATTTTTGGGGATTTATTTTGGGGGCCGCACAAAATTAGATGTGGTCCCCGGGCCGCCAGTTACCCATGTCTGCCGTAGGGCTACACTTACATGGAACATCGTCCATGAGGATTTTTGTGTTTTTTTTCTTCCTCTATCACTCCTGAACTCGTTCTGAGAACATGACAACATTCACTGAGGCTCTGCTAAGGGATGCAAGCTGCTGGACGTCATGCTTTTAGGCTGCCGTCGTCATAAAAAAGGAGAAAGGAACAGGAAAATTAGGAGGAGGAGAGGGAGATTCAGCAGTGAACAAGGCCTGGACAGAAAGAAAAGAAACCCCCTTGTGTTTGAGACCCGGACCAGGCCCGGATGCTGTTATCTGTCCCCTCATTGTCTCCTCAAATGTTGCCATTTGAGTTTGAATGACGGCTTTTATTTTAGTCAAAACATTCCTGAGACAGTTAGGAACTCCCCTGCTGCCTCAGTTAGTGTGTGGTTTTTAAATGTTAACATGCCTAGAGCCAAAAGAGAAATAATTATTTCTAGAAGTAAGAAAAAATTGAACAATTAAGGAGGAGAATTTTTACTAATTAAAAAAAATCAACCACGACATCAACCAGAAAACAATGTAACATGGTCTTTAATGTGTAACTGGACATTATATTTTTTGGACTTGTGATGCTGCATTAAATAATGTAATTGTGGAGAACTTCAATAAAAACAGTGTACTAAAAAAATCAACCATATTAAATTTGCTCTAGCTAATTGCTAAACATTAATCAGCTAACTCTAGGCTAAACGTGATTAGTGCGAATCAGCTAATTAATATTACACACTTATTTGATAAGGCAGAATAATCATTAATCCAGCTCAAACTGTGAGACTCAGACGCAGAGCCCGAATGTGTGCAACTCACGATGCATGTTCTCACACTGTACGGACCGATACTCTATCACAATCTGACTGCTCACACTGTACGTTCATACACGACATGTCGGGTTCTTGTTTCCGGAAATGCGACTGGATTTCAAACATCGTTTGAAATCATTAAAACCTACGATTGCTGATCGGGAGCTGGTCGTGAGGTGTTAATCGCTTTTCGTGACCCCATGTATACTGCACGATGCACGACACATGATCTAGCAGAGACTCGCACGATCCCACAAAATAGTCGCACGAGTTGAAAATTGGCTCAAAACGGGCCAAAAATCGCACAGTGTATGCCTGCCTTTAGCCAAAGCATGCTAGCTTTTCACTGTCTGTAGCCTATAGCGTTTCAGAACTAGCATATTTACATAGCAGCTAACTATTTTGCACCAATATGCTAACTTAAAAGGCACATTAAGCTAAGGACAGTTAGGTTGTCTGCATGAAAAGTGTACGAGCCAACTATGGGTACTCTGGCTAAATACTAGTGCTATCTTTTGTTGCAATTGGCTAAGTGAAGGCTTGGCTAGCACTTAGTGCGTAGCTCAAACCCTCATTTCACCACACAGAAAAACACATGTACCTGTAGTACTTTATCTGCACTTTGTGATTTTAGTAATTCTGCTGCTAAAATGTTGTTTATATTGTACAAGTACAGACTTGTGCACAGCCCACATCTAGTGAGGAGTAAGTTTATGTTCACCACAATAAAATATCATCTAATTAATGTAGTCGTACTGTGACACAATGATATCTGTTGATCCACTTTCCTCATGATATTTATGCGCTTAGAGAAATTAAAGAAGATTGACTTTAACTTTAGACATATACTTACATACTTCCTCTGGGTGTGACCTTCTCAACTCAATAGGAATATAAAAAAATGAAAACAAACCATAACAATCTAGTGTATAGAGGATAATACCACTTGTACCCTTGACAAAACCCTTTATAAAGTGGAGGAAATTCCTCCCACTTGTCCATTTTCTTCTATTTATCAAATGTATTATTATTATTATTATTATTATTATTATTATTATTATTATTATAACCCTAATCGGTATAAAATATTTGTTACAATGTCATTATTTTCATTTACACATGAGATTTGGATTGTGTCTGTTTTTTATAAGAGGTTGGGATTTTGTCCTGTCACTGGAGTAGGAATATGTGTGGAATAGTTATTTTTTCTTTATTTATTGTAAAATGTCTTCTTTTTTACTCCATGTATCTACACTGTGCTAATTGTATACTTTCTAGTTGTCTTCCATACTCTGTTGAGCTGATGAAAATTCTGAATTTCACCCACAGAGATGAAATAAAGTTATATCTTGTCTTATCTTAAAAGTTAGTGTCGTACTGATTGACACTTATTTTATGGGAGCTATTTTGTTAGCTAGAAACTATACATGGCTGGGTTTGTGAGCCACAACCAATAAGGTTTGATGTTTAGTCTTCAGTCTAGACCTGTTGAGAACCCCCGAACAGTCACTGTTCAAAGTGTGGGAGTAAAAGAATGGCTTTGCTGAAAGCATGACTAGGAAAAGCACGCGAGCATGTAACTGAACATACATGTTACAAATTACTTTACCATTCTTCGAGGTGCGGCGTAATTGGTTGATGCAACTGCAACTAGGACGGAACCATGTGACAGAGGAAAGACTTTATCGCCTCCGCTTGCTGAGCTTCACCAGTTATCTGTCAGCAGTGGGAGGAGCTTCACACCACAGCATTCCTGCCATAGCATCCTCTACTTTACTGTCTGTAACCCCAAACAGCCCACTTGTGTCTAAGCACATGGGCAACCTGTAATCAACCTCGGCCCTGAAAGTGGTAAAAGTAAATCCTGTGTTTACATCCCGAGCCAGGCCTCCCTCGTGGAGAGAGTCTCTTGATCTTGCACAGGAAACACACAAGATGATGTAAAGCTTCAAACCAAGCCGCCGGATTAAAAATTGTTGACTATCAGCATCTGCCTCTTCTCCCTTTCCTTGTCTAACTCTTTCTGTGGACATGTAACGGACTTCCCATCTCCGGCCCCAATTCCCTGGGGGGTTCAGTGGACTGGTATGCGGCAGGATTCTTTGGATCAAGGTGATTTCACGCTCCTCCACGTTTTCCCAGGGCTCCGAGCGCTCTCTGTTACCTCTGTGTGATAGCAGCTGACGTGTGTTATCATTGGACACATGCACGAACAGCAGCAGGCGGCTTTATCGGCCTAACACCTCTGTTTTCCTCAAGTGGCAGTGCTTGGACCGTCTAGTACGATTGGCTTATTTGCCCATCTAAAGCAAGATCCCCTTTAGATGAAACCTTGGTGTAGGAATTTGTCAGCCTCCTCATCCACAGACAGGAGGATAAACCACTGACATGAAACCTCAGTTTAGATATGAATCCTCTCAAACGTACACCCCCACCTTTGAAGTAGAACTAATCTTGCTAACCTTGACATTCCCTCTGAGACAGTTCCCACTCTCACTTCACAGTCGGCTCTCACAATAGCTCCTCAGTGCTCTTTTTTTTCTCAATGAAACTCCGTATCTCATTCAGCAGTTTGGTGACATCTGTGAAAGGAGGAAGTTTGTCAAGTGGTTCCTGTGAGAATGACTGGAAGTGAATGCAAAAGCTTTATCACAAAGTCAAAAGCAGAAATCTCAGATCCATGATAGGATCTACTGATAGTTTCAGTTTTCTTAATTGGGGAAATGTACAAAACTAAAACAGCCTTTAGGTAAGAGAAGTAAAAAATAAAGCTTAAAAAACCATCTGACTTCCTTTGTTCTATCTTGGGGAACACATGTTTCTTTCTGGCCACAAGCACTTTTCTCTGATTTGCATGTACATCCTCTTACTTTTATCTGGATGCATGCCAGCATTGCATGCACGGATATCAGCAAAATCAGACAGGATGCCATGCGTTAAGGCACACTGACTGCCACACGAGTTCTCGATCAGTCATCATATCTGTTGCTGCTTTTCCACCAAAATGTCATGGAACTTGTTCTTCGTTGGCGTTATCTCAGTGGAATGACACTGTGGTCCGTTGATGCTGGTGTTTCCACCACATTTTGAATTCCTGCTACTACGCACACGTGGCTCCGGTCGTGCGCGACAATCGCATTAAACTTAATTCACGCCCAAAACAATCAGGAGTGCCTTGACCTTGTTGTCCATCCCCAAGTCAATGCTGTTTCTGGTAGAAATTTATTTTTATCAAGCAGAACTATTAGCTTTTCTTAGATCACCACCTAGCAGTCGGCTCCAAACTGAGAGTGCATTCATACTGAGGGTTTAGTCCTGGACACGGTGTGAACGGGATGAGGACAGGTGATAATTATATCACCTTGGTTTGCGTTCAGAGCGCAACTTCTGATCCGCACCAAACAGCTTCTGGTGCAGTTGCATGAGCTAACCAGTTATGGGCGTGGTTACTGGAGTACAGACTTCACTAAGCAGAGAAACTTAACCCTGAAGAAGAGGCTCTCATCAGTGTGTCAAAGCGAGTGTTAAGAGTGAACAGAAACTTATTCCTTCTCCATTTGTTCTTTCACAACATTCAACAATAGATCAGCAACAAGTTGTCATGCTTTTGTTGGATTTAATGCTCTATTTTGCACCGTTGCCCATTAAGAATGTGAAATATATCGTCGTTCACAATATATCGTCAAAAACATTCTCACCGGTAAGAATATGTCATCCCACGATAGAAGCGATAAATGCACATGTAAGAAATGAGTGAGGGCTAAATTCCGAGTTATTTCAGAGAGTTATTTATCAATCATGACTTTATGTCATGGTTGATAAATAACTAATTAAGTTATTCGTGTTTTTAATGTGCTTGTTTTTTTTTTTTTTTTTAGAAAATAATAAGAAAATAAATGAATTACATACAATAACACTAATAGACCCACATGCACTAATATATTCCGTAAAATATCAGCTCATGAGCTCTTTGAGTCAGCAGCTATTGTAGCCTTTTTAAATGTGTCTAGTGTTGATGTATTCAAATGTATATATTTGTGATTGTAAGGAACCTGTTTACACTTTAAGTTGGAAATTGTTTTACTTGTTTATAGTTTTTTTTTTTTAATTTATTGTGATGTTTATTGTTATCGTGATAAATACCAGAAATTATGGGGATCATTTTTTAATCCATATTGCCCATCCCTATTGCCCACCCTCCTGACCACCCACAATCCCATGCACTTCCTGTGTTTAATCCGCTCCGAGAACAGTAGCATTCACGGCGTACCTAATTGCTCTAGACTTTGATTAGAAATGCGCCAAGACCGACAGAAACAATCGTTTTAGGTGTTCCAACTTTTCTTGGTCACTCCCCCCCCCCCCCCCCACCAAATTCAATTCCTTGTATTGTTTTTAAACTATATTTGACGAATAATTTTTTTCTGATTCAAAGGGTGTATATAGAATAATTTCAAAAACTTACTATTTAAAGGGGGCAAACTATATATATTAGATGATGGATAATAACAGTGTTATTATATCATGTCATATTATTTTAATGATAATAAATGATATTATATGGTATATTATAAATCGTGTATTAACAATTATTAATGATCTGATGTGAGCTGTGGTGTTTTATTTTGAAGGCAGCGCAGGGGGTTGGGGGGTGCAGCAGCAGCAGCAGTGTTTTATTGTGAAGGCGGTGCTGTGGAGCAGTGGTGGAGCAGCAGCAGCAGCAGCAGCAGCAGCAGTCTTTTATTGTGAAGGCGGTGCAGTGGAGCAGTGGTGGAGCAGCAGCAGCAGCAGTGTTTTATTGTGAAGGCGGTGCTGTGGCGCAGTGGTGGAGCAGCAGCAGTGTTTTATTGTGAAGGCGGTGCTGTGGGGCAGTGGTGGAGCAGCAGCAGCAGCAGCAGTGTTTTATTGTGAAGGCGGTGCTGTGGAGCAGTGGTGGAGCAGCAGCAGCAGCAGCAGCTCCCTGCAGTCTGACTCTGAGCCTCATGCTTCGTCCTGGGAACTTCTCCTCCTCCTCCTCCTGCTGCTGCTGCTGCACCCAGTTTTAAAAACACCCTAAACTTTATTTACATTAAACTTTTATCAACTCTGCAGCGAAGAAACAGCTCCAAAGGAGAGCCAGGAGAGGAGTGAGGAAGGCGGTGGAGACATGGAGCTTTACTGCCTGGAGTCGGACTCAGCCGTGCTAGCCCTGCCGGACCCAAACATCCTCCACGACGACCGGGTTCTGCAGAGTCTGTTAACCATCGAGGACAGGTTCCTACCTCAGTGCTGCTACTTCCAGCGCGTGCAGAAGGACATCCAGCCCTACATGAGGCGCGTGGTCGCAGGCTGGATGCACGAGGTTGGTGAACGTGGGGCCCGAGCACCCCCCCCCCCCCCCCCCCAACCAATTTTATTATGTGATTATTACACTTTAATATGCGTTATTATAGAATAAGGCCCAGTTTTCACCCCCCGGTGAGCTGACATGGATGTTATTAACCTGTTTAACAATTGAATGAGAAAGAGACTGAGTCACTAAAGGCGTGGGAGAGTCGGGAATTCTTTCTGCAGCAATAAGAACACACACACGCGCACACACACGCACACACACACACACACACACACACACACACACACACACACACACACACACACACACACACATAGGAGCTCCTAAACTTCATTTACTCACACAAATAAGAAAAACACCCAACATTTCATTAGCCTTTAGTTTATATTGATATTTTAATGTGCACAATTGTATAACAAAGTCATAGAAGAGTGTGTAAAAACGTTTGTGCATTTTGCAAACTTTAAAAAAAAAATTAAAACCAAAAGAATATCATTTTTATACTAAGAAACAAAGGCAACATCTTTTTTCATTTTGCGTTTTTTAAACCAAGTTACACACACTGCTGATGCATTCCACTTTAGGTCGACACAGGCCCCTAAACTTCATTTACACACAAAAAAACCCCACTAACATTTCATTTCCCTTTAATTTCTATTAATGTTTTTCATTTGCATCGTTGTATAACAAAGCCATAGAAGAACTGTGCTTTTTGCAAACTTTCTAAAAAAGTTCTGAAAAGTTAAAAACCAAAAAAACTTTCTGTTGCATTTCCACTTTAGGTCGACACAGAAGCCCTTAAACCTAATTTACATGCTCAAAAACCCCAACATTTCATTAGCCTTTAATTTATATTAATAGTTTAATTTGCGTTATTTCAAATGCATAAGGAAAATATTTTTAAAGGGAGAATATATAAAAGGAGAGGGCACAGTTACACCTTGGTTAGGGGGAAGGGAACAGGGAAGAGGGAGTCAGGGTAGGACAATGGAAAGGGTGGGGAAGAAGAAGGAAGAGCCTTAAATTTACATTAATATTTTAATTTGCATTATTGTATAACAAGGGCCATAGAAGAGTGTGTAAACACTTCTGTGTTAAATTGCAAACTTTCTAAAAAGTTTTGAAAAGTTAAAAACAAAAAAAAAACTTTATGAACTATTTCTACTTTCGGTCGACACAGGAGCCGACACAAGCAGTGTCACACCTTGGTGAGGGGGATGGGAACAGGGAAGAGGGAGTGAGGGTAGGACAATGGAAGGGTTGGGGAAGAGGAAGAAAGACCCTTTCATTTGTATTAATATTTTAATTTGCACCATTGTATAACAAATCCATAGAATAACTGCGTTTTGCAAACTTTGCAAAAGTTTTTTTTTTTTCCTGCAGCCACTCAGGTTTATTAAAAGTTAACAATACCAATAAAACAAAGGCGACATCTTTTTTCATTTTGCATTTTTAAACCCAAGTTTCACACATTTTCTGTGTGATCTAACACACTTTTTCCCATTCCTTTGTCTTGTGTTTTTCCAGGTGTGTGAAGAGGAGAAGAGCAATGAAGACGTGTTCCCTCTTGCTATTAATTACTTGGACAGATTTCTAGCAGTGATGCCCACCAGAAAGAGCTACCTGCAGCTCCTGGGGGCCGTGTGCATGTTCCTGGCCTCCAAGTTAAAGGACTGTAGGCCGCTTTCAGCTGAGAAACTCTGCATGTACACAGAAAACTCCATCACACCACGGGAACTGCTGGTAAGAAAAGAAAAAAAACCCAAAAAACAACCTTCCCTCGGCTTTTTTTTTTTTTTTTTTTTTAATTCTGATTCATTCCCACGCGGAGCTGCGTGAAAATGTGGCGTGGCATTTTTTAGGATGATTTCATGATTTCATGATCGCTGAAGGCTGAGTTGGGTTTTCAACAGGAAGTTTTCCATTTTCTCCTCATAAAAGGAGCCATACACACACACACACACACACACAAACAGCCACATCCTCTCTTTGGGATCCATGTGGTCAGAGCTGAGGAGGCATGTGATGCCACCTAGTGCTAGTAATGCAGTAAAAGGACTGTGGCTGCATACTTTAGCTTTAATGCCTTAGAAAAATGTAAACAAGATGGTTTTTTACAGTTTTTGTCTTTGCAAAGTCTCAAGTCAAAACAGGATTTTCCAAAATGACACCAAAACAATCTTCCTTTTGCAGGGAAAACTCTAAATCAGAAATGGACAATTGGTGGTTAGGGGGCCACATGCGGCCGTCGCTCTAATATTGAGTGGACCTGAAAGCAAAAGCACAAAATGACTTCAGAAAACACACAAAAATATAGACTAGACCAGGAATTCTTAACTGATCTCACCCTGGGACCCACATTTTGCTATGGTCATTAAATCACAACCCACTTTTTTTTAGAATTCAACCAACCGAATCTAGTTTTTAAAATATAGCTGTTGAAAACACACATATATCATCTTTTTAAAAACATAAATCTATATATTTTCCTTTTCACAGCATGCCTGTCATAGGAAAAGTTTCTTTCAAAATAAAAAAACAAGTCCAACATGAGAGACATTAAGTATTTATTCATGTTTGACCAGCTGTCTGCGACCCAACCAGTACAGGTCTGTGACCCACCTTTGGGTCCCGACCCACCAGTTGAGAATTGCTGCACTAAATGACTTCAAAAACACACAAAGCAACAGTAAAAACACTGAAGACATCAACAGAAAGTGCAAAATGAGAGGAAAAAATACACAAAATGACCAAAAAACACATAAAATGCCAACACAAACTCATTGTTCTTGCTTGTATTAATGCTCAGATTGGTCAATATTCTGAATGTTGACAACATGGCCTTCAGATCAGACAAAAAAACAACATAAAATTTAAAGAAAATTACAAAACGACAACGATAACAGAAAATGAATACACAAAAATAGCTTCAAAATTACAACAAAAATAAACAAATTGGCTCATAAAACAAAGAAAAACACACTAAATTACTTCCAAAACACACAAAGCGACAGTATAAACACTCAAGACGACAACAGAAAGTGAAAAATGAGAGAAAAAAATACACAAAACGACCAAAAACACATGAAATGACAACACAGACTCATTGTTCTTGCCTGTACTAATGCTCAGATCGGTAATTATTCTAAATGCTGACGTTAATGTTGATAGTGTGGCCCCTCAGATCTGACAATCACATTTTTGTGACCCTGCTGTGATAACAGTTGCCCACCTCTGCTCTAGATGTAGAGGTTTTATCTTGTCTCTAACTCACTGAGGGAATCAGGAATGCGTGTCCTACAGGTCAGATTGGCACAATAATACAATTAAAGCCTAATGTGAGCTTTACACGTTGTCTCAGCCCCCCCCCCAAATACCCCTCCCCTCCTGCGTCGCCTGCAGCTGTTGAGAGAAATCAGGACTCGCCTGGTTTCGACGCTCCATTTTGTCGTAAAACCTCCCGACTCCTGGATTTCCTCACAGGATGTCGGCAGCCGGAGGTTCAAGCCTTGCCTCAGAGACGCTGCAGCTCGTCTTTTTCTTTGTGATGAGCTCTGGCAGAACGCCCCACTCATGCTTTACTTTTACCTAGTGTGCGAACACGCCGGGTCTTTTCTCTGCGGGTCGATGAGTGCCAGAAATGATCGCTCCACATGTAATTGCTTTAAAAAAACACACTGTTGGCCTGTGAATGTGAATGTAAATGACCTGGTTTATTAATTGCTTTTATCACAAATTAAATGAAGTACTCCTGAATTTCTGAATATCAGACACATTCAGGCTCTGATTTTCCATTAAAAAATCCTCCCAAATCCTTGACTTCCGCGTAATAATTCCAGCAAGTTCTTTTTGAAAACTAGGTTTCATTTTTTCACATATTTTTCAGGAAACTTCCTTTGATCTGATCTGTTTCGACCTGTCTTCTTCAGAGGCATCTGCTGATCGCTTTGATGTTTTTTTTTTTTTTTTTTTTACTTCCGAGTTATAATTCCATTAAGATTCTTTTTGCCTTTTTTTTTAACGATATGTTAAGGTTTCATTTATTCAGACAACTGTTCCTCAGGAAATCCACCTTGATCTCCTGACATCTTGATTTCCAGTTCATAGTCGTTGCTACAGGATCATCTCTGTCCCCGTGTTTGTGGAACTTTGGGTGGATCTGACGGAGGAACATGAATCGGTTCCCTTTGTTGGATGGTTATCTGGTTTTAACCGAGTAGCGGTCCGTGTTCTATGGCAGCATAGTAGCTTCAGGTAGCTGAGGCGAGCACCTCACTCACACAGACAGATGGCGGTGGACGTCAGAGCTTCCGTAAACAACGTTCCGCTCCAGAGAATAAAAGTTGACAACAAACGGGCAGTTTTGGTTCGTGGAACATGGTTTTTTTGGGGCATTCTTAGCTAAATTGAGGGACAAATGGCCCGTGGCCCTCATTAATTTCTGACATGGGAAGTTATCGTTTATATCATGGTATGACAAATTCTTACCGGTGAGAATGTTGTTGAATAAATAAAATCGAAAACGATAAAATATCGCACATTCCTAGTTGATCTTCATCTTTTTTTAATGTATTTTTAAGAGTTGTGCCACAATGTATTAGCGATAGAAAAGGAAAATGTTTGTGAGCAAGCAGAAATTTGTCTCATAATTTTAGAAAAATAAATTGACAAATGATTCTGTGTACCCCCTGAGGTGTGTCGAAGTACCCCTAAGGGTCCACGTACCGCTGGTTGGGAACCACTGCTCTAGACGTCGACTCCCATTGATCGAGGTTACCCCTGGTAGAGGGAAACACCGACTTTTTAGAGCCTTCAGCTGGCACAACTCAGACATTTTTGCTTGGTTTCTGACCAGCAAAGATAAAATCCAGCCACTGGGTCTTGAACCTAGCGTGATTTACATTATGTTTGATTTGTAATTGTTACACTAGAACTCTGGTGCATGTGTTATTTGTGTGCGCGCAGCAGCCTCCGTTTGGGCTGATGTAGGTAACACTGCGTTGTTGCTGCTGCTGAGGTGTGTGCACATTGAGAGAGAGAGAATGTGCTTTTAACAGAACATGTTATGTTACTGTGATGTTGCTGTCGGACTAACGTAAGCTTGTTAGCTCCTCTGAGGGAGAGACTTTGGAACGTTTGGAGGGAGGGATCTGAGAGTTGCGTACTGCACCTTTAAAGGAGACAGCTTTTCTCAGAAACTGTTTAAGATAGGATAACCAAATTTGGTGTGTGGCTTCAGGCTATCAATACCTTGATGGAGTTTGGAAATGAGAAGTGTGCAAATATTCTTATGTTGTTTTTTTTACTCCGTTCAAGGTATCATCAAAGGGGACAGCTTTTCTTAGAAACCGTTTAAGATAGTTTGTACTTTTATATTCTGATGTAATAATAATTTATTATGTAGACATCTAAGATCTTAGATGTAGGACATTTAGGAAAGGTTGTGAGTTATAATGACAACCAATCTGGCGGAAGATGTTGATGACTGTCTTTTTGTTTAAAATTAGGCCCCAATTTGACACAAAAATACCCCATGTGCATGTTTTCAGACAATATCCCGCATTCACATGCTATTTTTTTCCATAAAAGCATCTAAAATGTCTATATCTTTTTCAAAATCTTGTGTTATGTATCCGTGCAGGATTTGGTGCAAATTGAAATTGAAATGGCTTTACAATGCGGACTAAACCCTCACTTCCACATTTAGGGACTATGTCACACAAATCTGGCCTCTTAAGCATATCAAATTTAAAATACATATGTCTTCCTTGTCAGTTTTACTGTGTTTCTTCCCGCCTCTGGAAATCTGAGTGAGTTTAGTGCTTCCACCAGCTGCCCTTGTCACTAATTCTACAGTCACATGATTTTCATCCTAAAAACTGTGTCACTTTAGCTATAAAACATGTTGCCTTAGGGGATAATCAGGCTTGATCATTGTATTGAGTCATTGTATTCTCTGTGTAAATTGAAGTATCCCCCCCACCCCTTAAACCTGTGATTTAGGTTAGTGTCAACATTTAGAATAGTGACCAATTTGAGCATCAACACAGGAAAGTGTTTTTTTTTTTTTTGTATTTTTTGTTACGATTTTGTATATTTTTTTTCATTTTGTGTATTTCTGTCCTCATTTTATGTGCTTTTAGATTCGATCTCTGTATTTTTATTGTGCTATGTTTATTTTCCTGCTATTTTTGAATAACTTTTTGAGTTGTCTTGTATGTTTTTGTCGTAAATTTGTGTATTTTTGCTGTTGTTTTGTGTATGTTTTGGTCATTTTGTGTGATTTGGAAATCATTTTGTGCGTTTACTTTGGTGGCTGCCTAAAATTAGATCGAGGGCCACACAGAGCCCCCGGACCGCCATTTTCCTGTCTCTTATAAACGATAGTGTTTTAGTCAATAATGTGTTTCATAAAATCTTAATATAAAAACATTGGTCACGGTTACATGACGTTTTTTAATCCTGAATTATTTATTCCGATTTAAATCATTCGGAATTAAAGTGTTCTGCTTCGTGTTTACATGGAAATGGTAATTCCCAAACGAGGTTTATATGGAAAACAAGTTTGTTCGGCTTTAGTTAATTCCGCTTTAGGTCTGGGGGTTAGGAAGGCTCTGATTGGACGTATCACGTCTATCAGGAAAAACACAACAAACCTTTTATTGTCGGCTGTAACACAGACGACCACACATGAGAACAGTTTTCACCTTTATTTTGATTGTAGTGTTGAAGCAGCAGCTCGACAATAACACACGGTTTCAGTTTGGACAGCGGAGCGGAAGAAGATAGGAACTAATCACTGGTAAATAAAGCCCAGTAAAACTCTGTAAAACAGTCACCATGAATAAATATTTGCTCCCTGGTAAAGATAGTAGCTCTAATAACTGGTAAAATGATAAACTTATGATATTACAGCCTGTGAATGCAGTACGGGGACGCATTTATTCCGCCTCCGGGTCCTAGTGCCAGCCGTCTGGTGAAGCCTGTTCCATTTACCGTGTTTACCGAGGTCCGTGCCCGTGTCCATCAACTCTTTTCATTATATCCATGTTTTTTAAGGCTCTTATCAAAAAGTCTAGCCTGGAGTCCTGGCCGCCGCCATCTTGGATTATGCCATTGCCGCAAGTCGCACATGCGCAAAACGATCCAAATTAACTTAAAGCCACTTTAACCAAGTGAAGTGTTTACAAGAAAGAGGAATTATCTAATTCGGAATTAACTTTAATTCTGAATTAAATTAGCATTAGGAATTATGTGTTTACAAGGTCAGGTTAAAGAGGAATTAACTTTTATTCCACTTTAAAGAGGAATTATCGCTCCCATGTAAACGTGTAAACATTGATATGTTTTTTTGCTTTGATCCTGTGATGGAGAATCTTAAGAAGAGCGTCTCCTCATCCACAGGGTGTGTTGTTGGTGGATAAAACAAACATCCACCGCCGTTTGAGCAGCCGTCGCTCGCACCGCAGCTTTCATTGTAGGCGCCTGAAGCCGGTGAGAGGAAGGAAGGCGCTCGTCTCCACCGAGCTGGTCACATGGCGGTGATGTGCACACAAAGGATGCGAGGAATGAGAAAGGCATGCAGATAATCAGATAAAATGTAGCAACGCTGCTGGTGTTACTGAGACACTTCCTCTGGGAAGTGGGACACGCTGTGATCTGTTTCATGGTCCGTGGAGGAATGGCAGCACGCCATCCAACCTCCTGACCAGGGAGAGGGCCACAGCTGAGGAAATGTCCAACTTTTAGTGATTGGATTTGTCCATTACAGCAGTGGTTCTCAACCTTTTCAGCCCACGACCCCCAAAATACAGGTTCCAGAGAGCGGGGACCCCCCACTGTAAAAGTTGCAAATTAGAGTGGGCAAAAACGGACAGAAAAAGTGGTGAAAAGGGTTCAAAGTGTCAATATTGGAACCATTAGCTGGAAAAAATTGTTTAAACTGGCAAATAATTGGCATTAAAAATCGTGAATGTGGTTGAATTGGCAAAAATAAGCATGAAATATGGTGAAAAGAGGTTAAAAGTGACAATAATGGGTCAAACTATGTGACATTAGGTTGAAAAACATGGTGGAAAGGGTTTATAAGTGCTGAAAATGTGTTGAAAGTAGAAAGAATGTGCAGAAAAAGCATTGAAATTTGAGGGAGAAGTGTCAGAAATGGGAGTAATGTAGCAAAAATGCATTAAAAGGAGCAAAAATATTGTTAAAATGCAGCAAGTTTGGTGCAGTTGCAGAATACATGTAATAAATTAGCAAAAATTGGCTCAAATTGTTCAAAGAAAATTCTGAGTTTCTTGAAGACATCTGGCGACCCCCCTCCAAGTGTCTCGCGACCTCAAATGGGGTCCTGACCCCAAGGTTGAGAACCCCTGCATTACAGGAGAGCAGCTGTCACTACCCGTCTCGTGTTTTTTTTTTTTGTTTTTTTTGTTTTTTACCATCTTACTTTTCTTTTATGACTTCACTGCCTATTAAACTTCTGAAATTGTGCCAAACATGGTAAATAAGGTTAATTAATTCAACTACGGTTATTAATTTTATGATTTATATGCTTTAAATGATCAAAGTTGCAGCTCTGACGAAGACCTGAGCGCAAGTAGAAGTTAAAAAACACTGTAAAACATTCTGAACGGCTCCTACGCACACGGGAAGCTGTTTATATGGGCAGTTTTTAGCATGTTTAACAAAGACGACCATGGCTGCAGTTTGACACGTTACACAACCTGTTGTTTTTCAGAAGAAGATACCGTGAAAAAGGGATTGATTCATTTTATTTTCCATTTGATGATTGTGAAACCTTCATTTACAGTTACCCAGTGAATCACCCTCATGTTTGTCACAAAATTCCCAGCAGCCGAGTGATTATAGAACTGGATTTTGAGCAAGATTTGAGTTTTTTGTCTGTTTGATACATTTCAAACAGACAAAATTAACCGTTAGCATTAATTAATCTAAGTTCAACAGATGTCCCACCCTAACTTACTCTCCCCTGTTCCTTTCCCCCTCAGCAAGTAATAACACTGCCCTTCTTTTTATATCTTCCCTCTAATAAAGTTCTTCTTACCTTTCCTTAGGGTGGGCTGATTTTGAAAAGGAAAAAATAAATCACACGTTTAAAAAAAAATAATAAAAATTGGACCCCCACATAATCCATAAATGCCTTACGTCACCAATTTACACTGTTTTTCACCAGAAAACGTATTCTAAACATCTAGAAAGTGTGACAAATGGACAAATATGCACAATTTTGCCCATAATCTGCATTTTGAAATCATATCGGACACATTTCCATGGAATCTTTCCCGTTAAACGGTTGGCTGGGGGTCTAGCAGTGTGGTTAAGGTCTCGCAAAGTGATCTCGTGTGATTTCAGCGTAACCCATCTCGTTTCAATAAATCGTTTAAAACAAATAAAATGTAAAAACAATGAATAGTAACAGTAGTTGACTCCATTAACCCTGTGTTGAGCATGTTTGGTACGATCTTCTTCTCTGCTTCATTGTCCACTATGAAACCGCAGTTGAAACTGTCGCCCTCTGCATTCACAGATTTTTATCGGTTCACGACTGTTTTTATTCTCTGTCGGTAAACAAAAGACGCTTACATCGGCATATTTAACTTGACCTGGTTTTTAGAGCAATGGAAAAGCAGCACAAGTTTTTTCTATTTTCATGAATAGTGTTTGAACTGTTCTAATGTTCTAAATCATTTACTATAAATACTAAGGATGTAACGATTAATGGTTAGGCAGTTTAAAATCGATTCATAGGTATCACATCGGTACTTTGAAAATTGAATCGCAGTACTATATATTTATCCCTTCTCTTGTCCAGCAGTGTACCAGCGGGCGGAATCTGCTACTACTTTCTTTCTGGCCGTCTTCTACTCTTAAACATGTTAATAAATGATTCCTTACCCCTTTAGCACCGAAAGAATATCTGTAATATTACGTGAATATCTGTAAAAGTCACGTTTTTCTATTAGCTCTGTCAGCTAGCATAGCATCTCTTCTTCACTGCAAGAATTTCTGCATGCCAACCGACTGCTGGGTTACCAGCGCCCTCTGCTGGTCCAAACAAATATCTCACCTAAATCAGTGCAATGACGTTTTTTTTCAATTGTCCAATTGTTAAGGCACAAAATACATTTTCAGTTGCACTTTTAAAAATAAGAATAGCTATTATGCAGTTTTGCATTGTTTACTATAGAACCAGAATTTAAATTAATAGGCTTTTTTTTTTCATTTGTATTATTCCTTTATTTATTTCATTCAAGATTTATTTTTAGTTTAATTGCATTGTTTTGAATAGTTTATCAAGGGATTCTTTTGACTATGAAAAATAAAATAAAAATAGTACAGTATTTTCTAAAAATAAAGGAATATTTTTCAGCCATAAAATAAATTGTGAGAGAATCGTATTGTGAATCGAATCGGGAGTTGAGTGAATCGTTACATCCCTAATAAATACATAGAGAAACTATTAATGACCATACTTCCCTTTAAAGTTTCTGATATCTGTGAAAGTTACACATTTTTTGGTTGAGCAATAAAAATTGTGAAAAAGTGTGCCACCTTTTACGGATGTTATATTACCCCAATTTTTGGTACTGATGTTCAAAATATCAATAAGAAGAAGGCAAAATGCGATCTGGCAAAATTTGCCAAACTTTTTTATACCATTATCTTGTGAAACATTCTAGTGGACACGCTTTATCTAAGGAGGCGGGGTTAAAACTGTGGTTTCTTGTGTTTTTAGGATTGGGAACTGGTTGTGCTGGGGAAGTTGAGGTGGAACATGGCGTCGGTCACCCCCAACGATTTCATCGAGCACATCATACGCAGGCTGCCCATTCCCAAAGAGAAGCTGGCCATGGTCCGAAAACACACGCAGACGTTCATCGCCCTCTGTGCTACAGGTAACACAGAAGAAGATTCCCACACACACACACACACACATTCCCTCACCATGACTCATCCCTGACCTCTTTCTTCTCTATTGGCTGCCTTATCCTCGGTGTGTGTTTCCTTCACATCTGCTAAAAGCTGTTCTTGAGTGCTCCTGCACTTTCCTTTGTGCTTCCTAAGAAAGCTGCTGTCCGCCCCGTGTTCGGAGTCTTCTTCCATGATAGCGATTGCATCTGGAGCAGATGAAGCTCTGTGTGGTTGAGGGCAAGGACGTTTCCTAGTGTCCAAAATAAACTCTGCAGGAAATGAGATGATATCCTGGACTGAGTTACAGATGGTCCTCTCCACTGTACAAAGCTGTCTGTACATCACATATTTAGCCAACATATTCCTGGGGGCGCTAATGTACTATACACACATTTACAGGCTCTACTTCCTGTCTGAAATCAGGAGTAGCACTTAATTAATGGCTTATTATTATTTATTGTTTGTTCTACAAAATATAGTTTATTTTTCTATGTTTGAAGCTATTTTATAATGTACAGTATAATATATCGCAATATTTCACTGCAAGATTTTCGTATTGATCCAAAAAATGTCCACATCCATTTTTTAAATCATGTTTTTAATGGAAAAAATCAATTAATTTGGGCTAACAAATACATAGCACGTAAACACACGGGGAAGGGTTGTGAGGGTCGGGGGGTCCAGGGTCGAGCATGCAACCTTTTGTGCTGGCGTAACTTAACAGTAGATTTTTTTATGCAAATCATCAGTTTAATTTAGTTTTCTATAATTTTATTGAATTATTTGAATTGATGAAGACATTGTAAAAATGGCAGATTTTTTTCACATTTTTTAAAATTCCTTTTCAGGGTAAACCTGTTTTCCTTTGATTCCTTTTTCCATACTTTTATGTAATTACCGATGTACTAAACATCCCAAAAAGATAGAAATTCTAGTTTAATCTAGTAGAGGGTTAGGGTTAGGGTTAGGTGAGCAGTACTTATTCTTAATGATGTTTAGCGTAGAGAAGGCTGACACAGCTATAGGTAGAGCCAAACATTGTTAATGTGTACACCGCCACTTTGTTAAGTACAGGAAACTTGGCCTTTGGCACAGTCTGCAGCCAAAATGTGACAGGGTCAGAGGATTCACATTGCTCTCTTAACACTACATCAGCCTGTAAATCTAATAGCTCCATTTGAAGGGCCTGTGCATTAGCCCATTTGTACACATGTATTGCCTCCTTAGAGAAAGAGGTAACATTCTTAACAAAAAAATGGACTCCTTACAAAGAGCATCAGCTGATCTCCCAATGTAAAGCCATCAAAACGAGCCCTAAAGTTTTCAATCAACTTTTGGATAAAGTCAGAATGAGCAGTGACATTGCTTTCCTGTATCTCCTTCAGTGAAGGAAAATGTGTACAGTCCTGCTCAAGATCCATTTTCAGAATGTCCAGTTTCCTCTGAAAAGACTGGACGGCAGCCACCAAGTCACACACAGAATTGTCTTTTCCTTGAAGCTTCAGATTGAGGTCATTTAAGTGTCCTGTGATGTCAACCAGAAAGGCCAGTGTGTCCATGTTACTGTCCTCTTCTAAAAAGTGCAAAAATATCTGAGCCTTGTGACTCTTTTGTTGTGCAAGGAAATCTTTAATTTCATTTCTTATCTTCCAAAAGCGTGCCAGCACTTTTCCTTTACTCAACCATCTGACATTGGAGTGCAAGAGTAGGTCATTGGCAGGAGCATCTACTTCTGCTAAGAACTCCCTGAGCAGACGATGCTGGTGAGCTGATGAAGCCCTGAGAAAGTTAACTAGTTTGGTGATGGTGTTCATAGCTTCTGCATGATGCTCTGAAAATGTGGAGCAGAGAACAGACGTGTGGATAATGCAGTGATATGACAAGAGCTCTGGGTTGTCCTCTTTCAGTCGACTGACTGCACCCTTTTCTTTTCCTATCATAGACGGTGCCCCGTCAGTGGTGATGGAGACAACATTTTTTACATCGATTCTCCTCTGTTAGCATTTTCTTTTATGGCCAAATATATGTCCTCTCCCCTGGTGTGCGTTTTCAAAGCTGTGACGCCTAAAATGTCCTCTACAAATGTTTTAGTCTCTTGATGATAGAATCGGACATACACCAAGAGCTGAGCGTTGTCACTCACGTCAGTTGATTCATCAGCAGCTAACGCAATGCACGGGGCACTTTGGATGGCGCTGTCAAGCTGGGACTGCACATCCTCCGACAGTAGCTCAGCTCTTCTAGTTGTTGTTGTGGATGATAAGGGAATCTGACGAACCTTTTGTTTTAGCTGCTGTCCTTCTTTGCCCTCAAACAGCGTGTCTGCCAACGCCTCCATACACTCTTTCACCATTCCGGAGTCAGTAAAAGGCTTTTTATGTTTGCCCAAAATCCATTGTACTCGAAGTGAGCACTCGTAGGCTTGTTGCTGTGCTGTAAGGGACTGTGCTATCACCCGTGTTGAACGCTCATACTGTCCTTTTAGCTCACCAATTTTCCTCGTCCTCGCGGGTGATCCTGGTGGGTCATTTTTGTTGAAATGCCGCTTGATGTTTCCACTTTCAACAACAACAACAGACTCTGAACAAATAAGACACACGGGTCGTGTAGAACTCGATGAAGGCAAAATGAAAGTATACGCCTCAGTCCACTCATCTCGAAAGATGCGGTTTTCAGAGTCCACTTTTCTAATTTTTGACAACGCCATAATTCATTCACGTATCTCATAGTAATGTGTGTACAAGCCAAAGTTTGTGATCTCTCCGGACCCCGGCTCTTCCAAAGGACCCGACACAGACATAGCTGCCCTTGTGCACGCCTGTCCAAAAATAACTTTCGGTAAAAAAAAAATTTTTTTAATTATTATTTCAGTACTTTTAAACAAAAATGTTTGGAGGTCCGGATAAAAAGGTCTTGGGGTCCGGACCTGGACCCCGGTCCGCCAGTTGGGGACCCCTGATCTATTGTATGAGCACCACCAGCAACAGAGAAGCCCCTCCCCTCGATGCGCTCCCTTCCCAACTTGTTTGGACACTCTTCCCGAGCATCTTTCGACGCTGGTGACAAGCGTCTGATTCAATGAGCACAAGGGTCAAACTATGGTCGTGAAAATCTCCATTTTCCGTAATCACAAGCAATCTGAGGCCCTGTGTGCGTGGGTTGCTCCTCCATCATGTGTTGCATTCAATATCTTAGACTAGAGTGTCTGGCAACATTTCTGGACGCTCGGCAACTCGTGGATTTAAGTCCGGTCAGCAGTTGATTTCTGCTGATGTGCATTATATATTGATGGACTGTTCCTAAAATAATCTAATATAATCTCTCTCTTATTGCAATATGTATTATTTATTCCCATTATATATGACTTTGGTGGGCTCTCAACTAATGCTGAGCTAATTTAACAAGATAAATTCTTCCTCAGTGCGAATGAATCTCTCATTGACGTCAGAGCGGCCCTATATTCACCTGTTTACGAGCTGTAGTTATTGAAGCCAGAGGCTCCACCAATGAGCTCTGTGACACAATAAAATCACTTTTAAAGCACTTTATTCTTTCAGATATGAGCGCGTTTCCATGGTAACCTCCAGTATTCCGGAGCTGCTGCTAACATTTGAGCCCAAAGAAGCCGGCAGTGGATAGTAATGCAGACTATCTATTACTAGCTCGCGATTAATTACATAATTAATTAATCACTGATTAAAGTGAACCTTTATTAGATCTTCCGATTTCCCACTCCCTTTTTTAGAGTTTACCCATTTCCGTGTAATTCCCGTGTTAGTTTATCCATTTTGTTTGTTTCATCGGCTTTCCCTGAGTCAATGTAATTTCCTGGCTAATAAACTTCTTAAAATTATGCCAAACATGCTGAATATGATTAATTACGGTAATTATTGTTCCTAATGTCATATTTCTGAGCCAAAACCACATGTTGAAATCACACGAGATTACTGAGCGCAAGATTTGACAAGTCAGTCTGTTTTTGCTTCACTTGTTAGACATTTAGCCACTGGGTTAACTGGAGGAAAAAAAAGAAAATGTTTGATATTGTCCCAAAAAAAAAATGTCGGTGAGGTGAAGTCCATTTTATATCATCATTTTGGATGAGATTCTATATTTCTCTCTCTTTTTTGACCATTTACAATAAAATATTGTGTGTAAATGTGTGATATCATCCATAAACTTGCACGTGAGGGGATATTCTGCATCATATCGCAACTCAATCAGACACAGTTTTTAAAGTGCAGGTTGTTTGTTAATCATACAAACACCCACACTGACTGAGCAAGTATGACAGATCATCAGCTGTTCCCTAATTATGAATACAATGACAGCTCAGTCTTTAAGACTTATGGGGGAAGTATCTGGGAGTCCTCTCTACGTGAGTAGGTGGATTTCTCTGCTATTCTCATAAAAGTGGAAATTTCTCTGCAGGAAACCACAGTCGAAAGCTCAGTAGAAAACCAGACTCTGGGAAAAATCTACTTCAATTTAGATGTTTAGATTTGTGCTGCTAGCTAACCAGCTCTGTCATGTTTACTTTAACTGGACGGTCTGTTTCGTTTGGTCAGGTCTGAATGTCCTCGGACAAAGATGTGGACAAGTTTGCACTATTAAAAAGAGATTAAAGCAGTGGTTCTCAACCTTTTCAGCCCTTAACCCTCAAAATGAAGGTTCCAGAGACTGAGGACCCCCACTGTAGCTGAAGGTGGTTGAGCACAGACATTGGAGACATGTGGAAACAGGGCCATCTATAAGGGGAATGAAGGGGAGAGATTTTTGGGGTCCATCCATGAAGTCAGAAAAATGATGGTCAATTGTTCTATGAATCTGTGATAACCACATTTATTTATTCATCTGAATAATATCCATTGTTACCAGGAAGTTTTGTATTATTTGTTCCATAGTATATAGTAAATCCTTGTTTCAGTCAGAAATAAAATGGGTTAAAAGTGACCAAAAATGGTGTAAAAGGTAGTGAAATGGGGTTTTAAAAACCACAGAAAGTGGTTGAAAGTTGCACATTAGAGTGGCCAAAAACGGACAGAGAAGCTAATAGAAAGGGTTCAAAATCAAATCTAATTGACGTTTCTTCTCCATCAGACGATCGTCTCGCTATGAACCCCCCCTCCATGATCGCCACCGGCAGCATGGGAGCCGCCGTCTGTGGCCTGAAACTGGACCACAGTGACCAACGGCTGAACCGGGACAACCTGACCTACCTGCTGGCCAAGATCACCAACACGGAGGTGGTGAGTACCAAACTGGTACCAAACTAGTACCAAACTAGTACCAAAGTAGTACAAATCTGGTACCAAACTGGTACCAAAGTAATACCAAACTAGTACCAAACTGGTAGGGGAGTGGTGGCCTAGTGGCTAAGGACGCTGGGCTTGTAATCGGAGGGTTGCCAGTTCAAGCCTCACCGGGGCCGTCACTGTGGGATGTTGAGCAAGTCCCTTAACCCCGAACTGCTCCCCAGGCGCCGCAAAATGGCTGCCGACTGCTCCTCAGGGATGGGTTAAGTGCAGAAGACAAATTCCAATAATGTACTAACATTACATGGCCAATTAAAGGCGAAAGCCCAATTTAATCTTAATCTTTAATCTTTAACAAATTAGTACCAGACTCGTACAAATCTGGTACCAAATTAGTTCCAAACTAGTACTAAACTAGTACCAAACTCCAGTGTTGATATTAAACATGGCGGCGCCTCCCATTAAGCAGTGGGTGAAGTTATTTAGCAGACTGCAGCTATAAAGAGACGCGGCTCAACCCAAACCTTCTCCCACATATTTGTGGTAGAACAGATGTGAGTTCCTGCTTTAGCTGCTGGTGAGAGATTTTCACAATAAAAGCAACAAGCCAAGTTCAACTGGGACAAATACACGTAGAGGTAGAAGGAGACACTTTTATTCATTTATTTTTTTGTTTTTACCTACAGTTTAGAAGTTATTAAGTAACCATTTAAAAAAATGCAGTGCATTGACTTTTGTAATTTTTAATTTAATTAAAAAAATACATATTTCTAACAAATCAAGTCAAGTTTAGTAATTAAAGCTTTCTAAATTACCTTAATATAATAATTTCAGTAGTGAATTATTTCCAACCTGTGACTTTAAAAAAAGACATAACAAAAGGTCATCATCAAAATACTACAAATTAAATCATGTTACTAGGTGATTCAGACAATTATATTTGACATCCCTGTTAAACGTAAACTTTTCATTTTGTATATCCCCCATTCATTCCCATGAAAAGTTTCTGACTTTGAAAATTCTCAGAATTTTGCAACCCTTGTTAAAATGTTATGTCTTTTCTTTTTCTTCTTTCTTGGTTATTGGCGTGTTGCAACTAACTTTGATAAGTGCGTATCACTATCAGATTTCTCATGAAAGCTCGGAAAGTAGCGATCGTCACACAAAGTGTTACGTACACATGGATAAAACGGTGCCCCCCAGTCTGGGATTTCAGTTTGTCTCTAAAAAAGATTTTGTAGTGACTGAGGTTGTGTCGATCGTCTTTTTCCGATCCATCGCAGTAGTTGCAAAATATGTTGTGAGTTCGTTAAACGTTACAGTGGTGGGAAGAGTCACCAAGTTACAGATGGAGATCTACTACTCAGTCAATGTGTTGTTTTTGTTAGATGTTGAGAAAAGTAAGTGTAGGCATTGTTTTAGCCTTTTTTTGTCCTCAGAGCTGATTTAAATCCAGGCAGGACTTGATGTGATGTGTGTGCGTGTGCGTGTGTGTGTGTGCACGATGCGTTCATGGTGCTGTTTGTTCCAGTAAAAATCAGTTCTCTGTGTGGTCTGCCTGTCAGGTTTACAGTTACACAGGAAGTGAGTCTGCCATGTTAAGGTGATTCATAAAGGGAATATGTACCATTGTACAGTGTAGACTAGAGACTCTCTTAAAACGCAGTAAGTGTGGCTGATGTCGTCATGGTTACGCACACACACACACACAGATGCACTTTCTTCTTTGCCGCCGCCGCTGCTGAAATCTCCAAAGGCCACAGAAATGCCACGGCGGCCTCCTGCGTTGTGGCTGCGTTGCCATGGCAACCCGTGCACGGCGACCCCGCCGTCACAACAGGCCCATCGGGATCCAATTATTGGTTATTTCAGAGGAATGCTGGTCTCTGTGTGAGACCTCCCACACTTTACACACACAGACACACACACACTCACACACGTCACTGACAGTAACTGTTAAATTACTCCCCTCCTTAAAGCTGCAGTTTGTGTTTTTTTTTTTTTTTTTGCTTAATTTTTTCAAAAATCCATAATAATCTTTTATCATATTGTAATCTTTCTCTTGGCTCTGAATTCAAGCTTTTGTTGGTTTTCTTCAAGTTTGAGGCAAAAAAAAAAAAAATTCTGAATTTTTTTTCCTAGTTGGCATAATTTTTTTGTCATGGTGAAATTATTTAAAGTCAGGAAGGTACAATGAACTCCAGTGATATATTATTATTATTTTTTTTTTTAAATATAACTATATCTTTCCTCTTTTTTTAAAAAAAGAATGAATTCAAACTTTCAGAACGTTAAATAAATAATTCTGATCAGGAGTTATAACTGGGCTAGGCTAGAAAAAAATTGAGCAAAAGAAAGTTAGATCAACATCCCTGTGGCCTAGTTTTAACACTTCCACATGTAAAAGTTGCCTGAAAACATCCGGTGTCACTGTCCTACTTCCACTTTTCCACCCGGAGGGTCTCAGTGCAACAGGTCAAAGCCATTTCCTCCTGACCCAGCCGTAAACCCTGAGGAGGAGGAGACCCCCCTGCCCCCCCCCACCTCCCCCACCCCCTGCCTCTCGAACACTGGACTCTTACTGGACTCTTACTGGACTCTTACTGGACTCCTGCGCCCATGCTTTGTTTGGGTATCAGAGGGTGCTGGCACCCATTGTTCCTGTCAGATGGACCACCTACCTCAGACGCACATAATTCCCTCCTGGAATGCCACACATGTGACTGAAGCTGTTAACCAGCTCGTCAAATGGGCTGAAATGCCAGCGGTCGTCACGCTATCAACTGAAGGAAAAGAAGAAGAAAAGACTTTGTTCTGTCTCCAACAAACCAACGTCACTAAATGTCCAGCTGTTGTTTGATTGGCCAGAAATGGGATGTGTTGGTGGTGTTTGTGTTGGTATTATCCTGTGTGTGGGTTCATAGATGTAGTGTGTGAGTGCACGCTGAATGAACAGCGTGATCTGACACACGCACACAAATATGATCCTCTGTCTTACGCTTTAGTTTGTTTTTTTTTTTACACAAGGAAAACTCCACATGGAGAGAGGTTGTAGGAGTTACAGTTACAAGTGTTAGGGTTCCACTCGTGATCGTGTGACTTGTGACTCGGGGTGCACCGATTTTTGAAAAAGCCTGACCTGCCGATTCCGATTTTGGATTGATCGATTTTAATACTGACAGCATACACCTTGAATGTTCCAATCTTATTTTATTGTAAAATATTGTGAACAATCATTAAATAATACAAACTTGTTGCTTTAACTGCACATGAGGCAGTTATCTCAAATATGAATGAAAAGTTTGGAACATTGCTGTCCATCAGCTTCTTTAGTCATTTTTGGCACTTACAAACCCTTTCCACTACTTTTCCAACCTAATGTTGCATATGTTGACCCATTATTGTCACTTTGAATCTTTTTTTTTTTTTTTCCATATTTCATGTTTATTTTTGCCCATTTAATCGCATTTACGATTTGTCATGGCCATTATTTGTCAGTTGAAACTAATTTTCCTACTAAATGTTCCAATGTTGATGCTTTGAACCCTTTTTATCACTTTTTCTCTGTGTTTGTGGCCACTCTTTAAACCAATTTCTGTGGTTATTAAAATCCCATTTCACCACCATGTTTGGTCACTTTTAACCCATTTTATTTCTGATTTTAATCAAGGATTTACATCTTTAAGATGACTTTATACTATGGCACAAATAATCATAATAAGCTTCATGGATAGTGAAACAATGGATATTATTCAGATAAATAAATAAATGTGGTTATCACAGATTCATAGAACAATGGACCATCATTTTGCAGACTTTGTGGATGGACCCCAAAAATCTCTCCCCTTTATTCCCCCTTATAGATGGTCCTGTCTCCACATGACTGTTCTTCAATGTTCATGTCTGTGTTCAACCACCTTCAGCTACAGTGGGTGTCTCCACTCTCTGGGACCTTTATTTTGGGGGCCATGGTCTGAAAAGGCTGAGAACCACTGCTGTAGAGAACAAGAAGCAAAACATCAACACCAGAAACGTCAAAACTGACGTCATTTTTTTAGAGAATATAAAGTGTTAGTTATTGTAGAGTGTTGTGTTTGTGTGTGTGTGTGTGTGTGTATTGATCCGTTGCTGCCTTTCGTTCCAGGACTGTTTGCGAGCGTGTCAGGAGCAGATTGAGCGCGTGTTGGCCTCCAGCCTCCAGCAGGGCCGGCAGTGTGGACAGGACAGCTCCATCAGGGGGGGCAGTAAGGCCCGTGAGCAGCAGGACCAGTCCAGCACACCCACAGACGTGCGCGATGTCAACCTATGAAATGGAACCAGCACTCACACCAGCACCCGCCCCCACCAATGAACTGCGAGCGAGGGGAGCAGGCGGAGGAGGAGGAGCCTGCCGTAGGTGCTGGTGTCACAATTCATGAACTTTTAGGCTTTAAGAATTTTTTTCTAGTTCTTCGTTTCTCGGCCCCTACCTGTCACAGGTGTGCTTCAGTAACCCAGTAACGAGATATTTAAAGAGACACCTTCTAGAAAACTTGATAGTGCCTTTGGTTCCTGCAGCGGGAACCAGAATATATTTTCATACTTGAAAAGAGAAAAAAAAGCATAATTATATAGATACGTATTTTCTTTTGATACAAAGTGAACGGAATAAACACAATTAATGCATATTTAGCTAGCATGTAGTTGTGTTACTCTGACAGTTATCCATTACCTAGTTCTAATGGGATTTTCCTGGACTGGAGACGTGCCAATGGTGCGTCTGCTGTCCAGCGGTGTTTAGAGTGGGCTGGGCCTGCTCACGGAGGCTGTCAGCAGGAAGTGCGTCAGTTTGGATTTCAGCGTTTTAGTAAATCCATCGACACGCGACGGGAGGAGACAAAGACTTTAGAAACGTTGGTGTGACAGAGTGTCACGGTTCAGCAAGACGCTTGGGTTTCAATGTCAGGAACCAGCACAAATGATTTCAAACTAAATTCAATTATAAATTTCAACTTAGCTTAAAAAAATATATATATATATATATTTTTTTACATTTACAAATTTTTACATTTGTAAAATGTCTAAAATAAATTTGCAAAAAAATAGGGTGTATTTTTTTTTATTTTAGGTGTGGTCATATTTTGTAAAAAAAAAAAAAAATGTAATATGTTAAAGGGTTTCAATATTTAAAAAAGTTGGTTTAAATAAAAAAATACAAAAGAAAAAACATCTAAAAATTGTAGACCTTTTTGAAAAAAATTGCCATTTTGCGAAAGAAAAAAGCATTTTACTTTTCTACTAAAATTTCTGTTAATTTTTCAAAAACGTTTTTTCTTTTTCAGGAAAAATGTCATTTTAAAATGGATTTTTTTTTTTCTCAAAAGAAAAGCCTTCTAAAAACTGTAGACCTTAACAAAACTTTAAGGAAAAAAAAAGAAATTTTGCAAAAGAAAAAAAGTACATTTTTGGAACAAATATTAGGATTTGTCTCTGAAAGTTTCTAAATTTTCAACAAATATTCATGTCAATTTAAAAAAAAAAAAAAAAAACATTTTATAATGGAATTTTTAATTTTTTTCAAAAGAAAAACATCTTTAAATTGTGGTCCTTTAAAAAAAAATTAGGGGAAAAACAATTTAGCATTTTTTTTTTTCAAAGTAATATGTTTTGTCACTGAAATTTTCAAAAATTTCTACTAAAATTAAATTAGATTTTTTTTCTTTTTCAGAAAAAAAGACATTTTAAAATGGAATTTTTATTTTCAGAAGAAAAAAACATCTAAAAAATTGTAGACCTTAAGGATTTAGGATTTGTCTAAAATTCTCGTTAATTTTACATTTTTTCTTTTTCAGGAAAAACTGACGTTGAATTTATTTTCTTTAATTTTTTCAATGAAACGTGTAAAACATTTAGATGAACTGAAAAAAAAAAGCTAAAAATGAAATAAAACGTTGGCCATACTACAGTAAAAAAGAGTTAAATTGTTGTTATATTTAGCGTTTTATACTTCCATATTTTTTTTGTTGACTTTTATACAAAGGTAAACTTTTTGTTTGTCAGAGAAAGAAACAACATGACAAACGCTCTTTTTATAAAATCTGGATTCAAACTTGAGACGTTAGTTGCTGTTTACAGCTTTTATTTTGATACCCGAGCTTCCTGCTTGCTGCTGCCTGTCACTGTAAGGTTTGGGACGAAAAGACGTGAGAAGAGACTCGTGCAGACGGAAAAGTTGAGAGAAAGTGTTTAAACGGAGTGAGGAGGAGTTTGACTTTATGCTTTATGATGTTGCTGCGGTCGGACGATTGGTGGCCCCGTTATTATTATTATTATTAACCTGTACTATTAAAGGCGGGGGCCACGCGGGACACAATCGATGCACTTTTAAAAACACTCCTTGAGACAGGGAAAGGCGGGCGGCGGGTGAGGCGAACTCAAACGTTGAACATTTAGTCCTTTTGAATTTTTATTTAATGTTTTAGTTTCCGGGGCTGGATTCCCACAGGGTTTTCTTGAAAGAAAGCAACGCGGGCGGAGGAGGGACGGCGGTGTTTCACTGCAAGCCAAGTCCGGCGTGGACTTCAGCGCGTGTATTTAAACCTCTGAACTTGAATTATTTGTTTGAACGTATCATCGCGCCGCTGCCCTGTAGTTGTTCTTATTAAAAGAGTGTCCTGGGTCCTCCTGTTTAGCACACGGTGCTCTCTGAAGTCTGGTGAGCGCGCAGATTCAGTTTGAGCAGAATTCTTGTCGTTTTCTGCGTTTGCTTCTGTGCAGAAAGCCACATTTTTTGTTCTCCCTATTTTAGAAAAGTAAAAAAATGCTTTAAACAGAAAAGGTTTTTTTGTGCTTTTGAAAGTGTTTTTTGAAAAAGTTTATTATTCCAAAGTAGGAAAGATTCTCCACGTCGTTCTCTTGCTGCTATGAAGCTTTTTCTCTTCTAGTCTTACACAAAGATGCCTTATCGTCATTCACTTGTGTGCTGCTATATTATGAAATGTTGTGTATGTATTGTAACAAGTTGTTGCTTCTTTAATGTGTGTGTGAGTGTGTATGTGTGTGTGTGTATTGGAGGGAAGCAGTTTTTGGTGCGAGACTGGAAAGTGCTCGTCTTTGATTAGCATGTTTTTTATTTTTTATTCTTTGAATCGTTCCACGTGTATCCTAATTACTCCCTATCGTATTCTTGCTGCTTCTTCGTAACGTTCGTGTACCTCAGGTTAATTTGGACGGATCGAGCGAGAGCCCACATCATCGTTACCTCATCAGACTTTTGCATTTTCACTCTTAATTCGTTGGACGGGTCTCAGTTTTTATTTTTTTTGTTAATTTTTAAATTTTTTAATACATATTTTAGAGAGAAGTTGTTGAAATAAATTCTCCTTCCAGATTTGCATTAAACAGTTCAAACTGCAGAAACATGGTTCAAAAATGTTTTACATGTCTGGTGCTTCATTGTATGTTATCCATCAGTGGAAAAGACCAAAAAAAAAAAAAAAAATGTTTTTTTTCTACCTGGAGTTTCATTGTCATGTTCATTTCCAATACGGTGGATTACTGCTTGTTTTTGAGATACCAATAATTCAGTTTAAACCACAGGAATGTGTTGATTGTTCTCTCACTTCCCAGTGCCCCACAATGAAAAATGTACCTCAATAAATTGTCTTCAATAAATTGGCTAAAACCAAAAAGTGGCTTCTTTTCTATTCTTTCTAGAAATGTGCTTACATTTCCTACCAGCAGACGGCGACAAAAACAAGGATAAAGAAAAACTTTTTTTTTTTAAATAGCTCTTACTGGTATTTTGAGGTGTACAATATTTTGCAACTATGTACTGTAATTAGCACACGTCATATAATACTTTCAGGCAATAATGTAGGGCAATTTGCACCCATGTTTGGTATATGGAGGACCAAACTTGCCAAAATTAAATTTAAATGAATGAATAAATAAACGTGAAAAAGAAGGAAAATAAAAAATTAAATACATAAAAATAAATATAAGTGCATCATTAAAAAAAATTAAAAAGATTGTCCAAAAAATAAATATAGATTGATAAATAAAAAAGAAAATACAAATATAATGTATTTTTATTTTGTATATTTCATACATGCAAAGATTTAATCTTTACTTTTATTTTTTTTTTTTTAAAAAAAAAAAAAAAAAATTTGGTAGGTTTTTTCCTCCATATTTCGGAGGTTTATTTTTGTTGTGATATTAGATTCTTTGAATTGTTTTATTTCTTTGTTTCTTATCTATAATTAAAAAAAATCTGCATTTACATTACAAATTAAATGTTAAAATGTATTTTTTTGTTTGATCTCTGTTTATTACACAGCATCGCACAGTTTGCAGTTCATACGTAAGATATTACAGAATATTGCAGGAGGGCTTAATATAAGGATAAAACTTGATATCATTGATCATTGGAAAATATTTTATTAAAATTTTATTTATTATAAAATTTATTTATCTTGATGTGAACAGCAGTGTTTATTCAAAGTTAGAAAAAGAAGGTTAATACTAAAAATTGATTTGATCCGAGAGGAAAAAAAGGAAGGTTTGTGGCGCAGATTGATAATGCTAATCCTCTTCAAAATAAAAGGAATCAATTGTTTCCTTTAATCTGGGATTTACACTGGAACAGGTTTAAGAAGTCTCTTCTGTTGAGAAAAAAATCATGACCAATGAATACTCCAAGGAGAAATTATGTTATGTTTTATTTTATGTGCGTTTGCTCATTCTCTTATTTTGAAATATGACGCAGGCTATGACGCTGCATCACTTTGCGGAAGTGGCTCGTGCCCGGTGTCGGTCATTGAAGATGTTGACGTTCAGTGTAACGTTGGTCCGACAGTAAGTTTACATTAATGGCATCTTTTCCTTCTGTTTTTACAACATTTTAACCTTAAAATGAACCTTTTTTCGCGTTTAAATGTCGTGTTTTGAAACAGGGTTCGACCTTATGTCTGCTGTCGGTTAAGAGCATGTTAACTTTACTATTTTAACCGGTGGTAAACTAGCTTGTTAAGTCATGGCTGCTGACACAGTGTCTTTGTGTTTCATTCAGTGGAGAAACGCAGTACAACAGAGACAAGCTGCTACAAGGTAAACATCAACATTACACTACTGCTAACTAATATTCCATGTTTACTGTCATCTATCTGCCATTATAACAGTAATATACAAATACTGTTGATCACTAAGTTGTTATCGTGTATTTTTTTTTTACTCCAGTTGTTTCCAATCTCATTGTACTTATAAAATAATAAAATATTAAATAAAATAAAATATTGATATTTGTTGTTTCATAAATTATAATACATCCCCATCATAAATAAAACTGAAAGTAATGAAGAATAAATATTCAGGTGGACACACAACATTTAATAAACGTTTGACTTTAAGTTGAGCCGTAACCATAAATAGTTTTCGCCTTGGAATGATTTAATTATAATATTTCTTGATATATAAAAACAATCTCAAAAATGCATCTGAAATAACAAAAAGCAGAAACGATGACAACAACAACATAAAGCTGTGATTCACAACTATGACACCCCATCCCCCCAAAAAAGCAATACATCTAATAAGTAAACGGCAGATTTTTATCTCAAATTTAAAAAAAAAAAAAAAAAAAAAAGTCAAAGAGAAGAATGTATAATCAATTTTTGTTCTTATTAATTTGTTAAACTGAACTTCCACTGTCAGATTTGTGAATATTTGTAGTTTTTTTAGCCTAAGACCTGTGGAAAATGGGTCCTGACCCACAGTTTGACAACAAAGGATATATAAATATTATCTACATAGAAATAACGTTTCTTAACATAGTATAACATGAATCCATCTTTAATACTACTTTTTTTTTTTATAACTAATTGATTATATTATGTAACACACACAGACGCATATATGTCAGGTTTTTGTATGAAACTTTAATTCAGTAAAATTGTAATCTAATATATACATACAATTATTAGTTTAAATTTCATTCTCAGATCACTGTCTGTGTGACATCACAACTTTGTCATATATTGTAGGTTCTGGTCCTCATTTTCTACGAGGTTTATTAGTGTTTAGTTCTGGGCTTTTGTTGTGAAAAGTTAAGGCAGAAGTGGGTGTTTCCTGTATGCAGCACTCATAAACTAATGAATCAGATTCATTCATTTAGCCTCAGCATTTTGGACTCATCTGATTTATTGATCTGTTTATGATTTATTGATCTGTCTATGATTTATTGATCTGTCTGTGATTTATTGATCTGTCTGTGATTTACTGATCTGTCTGTGATTTATTGATCTGTCTGTGATTTACTGATCTGTCTGTGATTTATTGATCTGTCTGTGATTTATTGATCTGTCTGTGATTTACTGATCTGTCTGTGATTTACTGATCTGTCTGTGATTTACTGATTTGTCTGTGATTTATTGATCTGTCTGTGATTTATTGATCTGTCTGTGATTTATTGATCTGTCTGTGATTTACTGATCTATCTGTGATTTACTGATCTGTCTGTGATTTATTGATCTGTCTGTGATTTACTGATCTATCTGTGATTTATTGATCTGTCTGTGATTTACTGATCTATCTGTTGTGATTTATTGATTTCTACTGATCTATCTGTTATTTATTGATCTACGTGTGATTTACTGATCTATCTGTTGTGATTTATTGATTTTTACTGATCTATCAGTTATTTATTGAGCTACCCGTGATTTACTGATCTGTCTGTGATTTATTGATCTGTCTATGATTTATTGATCTAAATGTGGAGTGTACTTTGTGCTCTCAGGTCAGGGCGTGGACACTCTGCTCTCTCCCACAGGCGTAGATCAGTGTGAGGCGGTTGGACGGCGTCTCAGTGACGTTCCTTTCAGTCACGTGTTTGTCAGTAACCTGCAGAGGGCTGTACAGGTGAGATGGGGGAGGGGCTGATGGTTTAATCTCTCCTGCTCTGCGAATGGTTTGATTAAAGATATTTTTACTCTAAATTCTTAGTATATGAAAGTAAATCTTTGTAACGGGTAAAACATGGCAGGTTGTAATTTAACTCAAGTTTCACTTGTTTTTATAATTCAAAGGTTTTCAATGTTAATTTCATTATATATTCATCTTTATAACAGATTATTGAACTAGTTTCTATGGTAGATTTTTAAGAATAGTATATTTATTTAAAGTATTTTAGATATAGTTATTTGGGATTTATTTAGATTTTCTTTTAGTTTATAAACATACGTGAATTAAAAAACAGACATGTAATTTCGTCTGTATGTCTTCAGGGTTTATGTGCATTTTATATTTTTATTTTGAAAGCCTTACCATTGCAGTCTGCTTAGTTTAATGATGTATAAACAATAACTCCTGGGCAGATTGTGCTATAATTTGTGCATTGTACTTAATTTTGGCAAGAATTTTGTATGTTTCAGTGTCCTATCATATAATAAAGTTAAAGGTTTGTTATTTGTATTTATTTAGTTTTTTGTTTAAACCTTTAAGGATTATGTTGTCCTTATGGATCTAAAATAAATATCAACAGAGATAAGGAACAGTTATAACAAATACAAAAACATTATATACACATGTTCCTCAGGTCAGTGTTTAAACGCTGCTGTTTATTCTAATCTTGTGTCAATCATGTGCTTTTATTTTGTTAGTTTTAGCTCTTCCTGTTTCTTTGTGTCAGAACAGTTTTAAAGCCGTCCTCAGTCTTGATCTCTGACTTTTGAAGGATTTTGTTCTTCTCTCACCTCCTCCATGCTCAGACGGCTGAAATCATCCTGAGGAACAATGCTCACTGCTCCCACATGGACATGGCTTTGGAGCCGTTACTACGGGAACGAGTGAGACTCCACCCCTTCACTGTTTGTGGCTCTACAGTCTAATATCTGATCCTTTACGCGGTCTTATTGACCCTGTAGGGGTTTGGTGTGGCAGAGGGTCGACCCAAAGAGGATCTGAAGAACATGGCCAACGCTGCGGGTCAGGCGTGTCGAGACTACACACCCCCAGGAGGGGAGACCTTAGACCAGGTGAGTCACATGGAGTCTATTCAGCTGGAATCCTGTCGAACAGCACCACTCAGTGGTTAATTCATATATTACTATTCCCTAATAATAAAGGTTTATTAGATCAGGCTTTCTCAACCTTGGGGTCAGGACCCCATTTGGAGTCATGAGACACTGGGAGGGGGTCACCAGATGCTGTTTAACAAACTAAGAATATTTTTTGAACAATTTTTGCTTATTTTTATCCTTTTTCTGCAACTACACCAAACTTGCCGTATTTTAATCTATTTTCATCACTTTTTCTTGCCATATTTTTGCTCCTTTTAATGCATTTTTTCTCCATTATTCCCATTTCTGCCATATCTCCATCAAATTTCAATGCCTTTTCTGCACTTTTCTTCCACCTTCAAGATGTTTTCAGCACTTATAAACCCTTTCCACCACTTTTCCACCTAATGTCACATATGTTGACCATATTTCATGGTTATTTTTTCCAATTTAACCACATTCACGTTTTTTCATGCCCATCATTTGCCAGTTTAAACTTATTGTTCCAATATTGACACTTTGAACCCTTTTTTATTACTTTTTACCAGTTTCTGTGTTTTTAAAGTCTCATTTCACCACCGTTTCCACCATTTTTGGTCACTTTTAACCCATTTTAAGTCTGATTAAAACAAGGATTTACATCTTTAAAATGAATATATACTATAGAGCACAAATATTAAAAAACTTCCTGTATAACAGTGGATATTATTCAGATGAATAAATAAATGAGGTTATCACAGATTCATAGAACAATGGACCATCATTTTTGCTGACTTTATGGATGGACCCCAAAAATCTCTCCCCTTTATTCCCCCTTATAGATGGCCCTGTCTCCACATGACTGTTCTTCAATGTTCATGTCTGTGTTCAACCACCTTCAGCTACAGTGGGGGTCCCACTCTCTGGAACCTTTATTTTGGGGGTCGCGGGCTGAAAAGTTTGAGAGCCACTGCCAATGAGTTAGATCAAAGTTTCTCTCCATGTGTACCACTAGGAGTATGTGATGGCACTACAGGGGGTACTAGAGAGAGAGAGAGGGAAATTAACAATTGAAAGCATTCAAAATATGGGTTTTATATTGTTTATTTTGAGTTAAAAATGATAATTATAATAATGATGATGAAAAATGTCTTGATTAGAACATGAACTGAAAATACAAGGTCCAGAAATGACAAAAACTACAGAAATAAATCCATTCAGGAGGCACTAAATGCTGTTTTATTTCACTTATTTAAATAATGGGATTTTTTTAAGTGTGTGTTAACACTGTTATTCATTCTATTCTGAGAAAAATGTTGTAGTCAGACAAAATGGGGGTACTTGGATTAAGAAATAAGAGAAAAGATATACTTGAGCAAAAAAGTTTGAGAATCACTGTATAAGGTTTAGCCATTCAATACATTTTATTCAAAAGAGTGAACACTGAACTCAGGCTTTTCGTTTTTAAAGATAATTTAATGCAACTAAGAAAAAATAAAGTGTTACTTTGTCGGTAAGTGCGAACACATTTGATCCAATGTGGTCAACTTTCTTTTGCTGAATTTCAATTGACTTTTAGAACAGGATAAGAGATTATTGAAGTCAAGGCTTTGTGAAACAAAGATGAGGGTGTAAATCCACTTCAGAAGCTGTAGGCTTCACTGTGGCCTTCACGTGCACACTCACTCAGGATCTGAGATCTGTAGAAGTGCACGAGTCGTCTAAACGTCTCGGCTCGGCTTTGCTGTTTCCTCGATTCCAGGTGAGGCTCCGCTTCAAACAGTTCCTCAGAGTCCTTTTCCAGCAGATGTTGGACAGTCACGATGCGTCCAAACTTGACGACTCCTCGTCCGCCACCGGCTCGCCTGATGACGGCCTCCATGGCGCGTCCATCCACGTCCTGGTGGTGAGTCATGGCGCGTACATCCGCGTGGCCGTCAGACACCTGGTGGAGGACCTGAAGTGCACATTACCTGCCGGGCTGAAGCCGTCTCAGCTCTTCTCTCCGTGTCCCAACACGGGAATCAGCCGCTTCGTCCTCACCGTCAGCCGCAGCGGACCGGAGTCCAGAGCCACTCTCACCGCCGCTCGCTGTGTGTTTACAAACAGGAAGGAGCACCTGGAAGAGCTCGCAGAGAAAGAAGTTTAAATCCCACAGAACCTCAATCATGATCAGGAACATTAAAGAAATGAATAGAAAACCTAGCACAGAAACCTGAGTGTGAGACGCCGGGCGTTTTAACTCGTATTTATCGTACCAACTCCTTCCTGCTGTCAGAACCTTCGTCTGTTTGTTTCACATCAAACCAAAGCTTGAAACGTTTGATGACAGCCGCGATGCTGCTTGTTTGATCAGTGCAATATAACACAGAGACTGTAGAGTTTAGATTGGATTTAAAGCCAACTGTCATTGGTTGGATCATGTCACAGGGTTTTATTTATGTTTCATCATGTCAACATTGAAATAAAATTTATTAACCTCTGATGGTGCAGTGGAGGAGATCGGAGGCAATACTTAAAACTGGTTTTTGTTCCTCAGGACATTCCTGAACTGTTCCTGCTTTTTTGTCCTGTAACTGCTTTACAAACTCACTCCTTTCCACTAAACCAACATCAGGTCAAACACGAGCTGCACCTCTAGAGATTTTATGTTTTTATTATTAATATAACTATTGCAGTGCCCGCAGGAGGTATGTATTGCTGTAGAAAAGTGGGTGGGTAAGTAGCTTTTTCATGGAGGCCAAATGAGGTTGTGTTTGAAGTTGGGACTTCATCACTGTAGAGGTAGGACTGATGACGTCATCGCTGTAGAGGTAGGACTGTTGAGGTCATCGCTGTAGCGGTAGGACTGATGACGTCATCGCTGTAGAGGTAGGACTGATGACGTCATCGCTGTAGAGGTAGGACTGATGACGTCATCGCTGTAGAGGTAGGACTGTTGAGGTCATCGCTGTAGAGGTAGGACTGATGACGTCATCGCTGTAGAGGTAGGACTGATGATGTCATCCCTGTAGATGTAGGACTGATGATGTCATCCCTGTAGATGTAGGACCAATGTTTTAATGTTTTAACTGATGACATCATCACTGTAGAGGTAGGACTGATGACATCATCACTGAGTCCTTCGACTCAAGAGGTGGGGCGTCCAAACAAATCTGACGTTTCACACCCTTGAACCAAGCAGCAGCCATGTTGAAACTCTCAGGTCAGTCTGATCATGATCTGCAGAGATATTTGAGGAAAACACACACACACACACACAGAGAGAGATTCCTTGCTTTTATAAAGATATTATTTAATTAATTAGATCATACAATTTCATCTGCAGTCTCTTGACAGAAAAAGATGATGCATACCAATTTACTTAACTAAGGAAAAGGATTGGGACCAAATTTGATGGAGACGATAATTTTGGGCAAATCATCAAAGTCAAAATGTCAAGATTATAGTTTAAATTTAAAAAATGAACTCAAAATTCAATATTGTGAACGTTGAATGTTTGCTATTAAAGTCAAATCTATGGAAGCTAATGAGGGTCAATTCACCATATGTTAACAGATTGTGGTCGTCTACAAAATGCTGTGCGATAAATGCGTTAAACTATACTTCAAAGTTGGGTTTAACAACAGAGATTCTGTCTTTTAGCTCATAGACACAGCGTTGTAATTTCTTTAAGAACTTTGAAGAGATAATGCCAAATACAGAACAAATGCAGCAAACAAATGTTGAAGGTAGGGCTGGACAATATGAACCAAAACTCATGTCTCAATATATTTTCTTAAAATGGCAATATACGATATAGATTTCGATATTTTTTACTCAATAAAATCTTACCAGAAAGACAATTTTGGGTCCAATTTGCTGAAGCTGAACAATATGTGCCAGTTTATTCTTGTTCTCCTATAAGGAACGTGTGTTAGTGAGTTTATTTAGCGTAGGTTTGGTTTAGGTCGCACTCAGAAATCCATCTAACTGTGATTTTTATGCTGTTCTGAGAAGTAACTACAGTGGAGACTCCTAAAACAAGTATTTTGATACAAAATAAGCAATAATATAAAAATATATTATTAAATGCAATATTGAAATTTTCTATATTGCCAAAAGAAATCTCGGTATATCTTGAATGTTGATATAATGGCCAGGCCTAGCTGAAGGTAGAAATTGAAAGTATGACTCCATCGCAAGATCAATGGGTTTGTTGACGAAAAGTCACACACATTGCATTGTGGGAGTTGGAGTCCCATAGAAGAACGCAAAGATGCCGGAGAAGCTTTTTTAAGAGATTTTTTTTTTAACTTCATTCTTATCATGATTTCTTTTTCTTCTTCACCAAACAAGTAAGTCAGTGATTTCCTCGACTCGTAATATGACACCACTTCAGTTTCAGCGTGTTTCGAGTGTTTCCGTAAAAGCCACTTCATCTATACTTTGGGTTTTTGGGTTTCGATCTATTAAAACAGCAGAAATGTCCCTTTCGCAGAGTTTTTGATGTAGTAAATGAATCCAAACTCAGTTGTCCATCATGTAGTTTAAAAAATGTTATTTATGTGGTAGGTTAACAGTAATTTATGTTTTAGATGTTGTTGGTAAGATGGAATGAATAATAATCCCAGTAAACATTAGTCGATGCTGTGCTGCCTGAATGAAAATACTAAATTATCTTATTATTGTCTTGCTGCGCCTTCAATTAGTTGATATAATTCATTTCTAATGTCTTTAAGCTGACCTGACTTTTTGGGGTTGATAAACATGGATCATTTTTACAATAATAGACAAATTCTTCCTCATCAACTTCTCCCAAATCTCCTCGATTTCTTCAATGATCCTAAAAAATATATATAAAAAAGTTTTTTTTTGTCCCTCTAATTACTGCACCGTTTACTTCTTTTAAATGTTTTAATTTAAGTGCCCATGTTTCCAATATCCAAAATAAATATTAGTTATTAAATATAGAGATGTAGCATGTACACATTAAGGGAGCATATGGTCTGAAAACACCATCAGTTGAAGTCTTTACAAGATAAAACATTAAGAGATCCAAGCCTCCTTTTCAGTTGGTGATTATTAACATACAAACACTGAAACTTCTTCTATTTACACTTTTATTTGGTCCCAAGTTCAAGCAATGACTTCCTGCACATACTGTACATTCATAGACAATCCTCTTGTTTTGTTTCTTTATGTACATTTTTTTACTGCGTAACATCCATAAATACCATAAATAACAACAAAGATGTGGATTTAAATAAATAAATACTCTCCAGGCTGGTTTTTAAAGAGTTGAGCTGGAAAAAGCTCACTAAGTTTAGATATTAAGATGATGTCACGTTTGTGTATCTTTAAGATCCTAAATTCCAGTTCAATATCAGATGAGTGACACATTTGAAACTAAAGCGCATTTACAATAGTTGCTCATGATCTCCAAAACAGTTACGTTTACAGTTACAAACTGTATAAAACCCGAATAAAGAATAAGAAAATAATATTTTACACTTTGAACAACCAAAAGGAGAACACATATAAACCCTGAAGTTGTAATTAAGTTATTCCCTTTTGTGCAGTGAGTTTTTCCTAAAAAGTGGATTAAAAAGATTTTAGGAGCAGATTCTGTGCAAAGGGAATGTGAGTCAAGTCTATTTCTAATGATGGAAGTTTAAAGTCCGCATCAGGAAAACCTTCCTAATGGGAAGTCTGGTGTTGGACCAGTGGCAAACTGGACCCACTAAAAGAGGGACTGGGAGGTTGTGGTCGGGTACCGTCAGCCCATGACCCCGGAGCTCCGTGGGCTTCCTAGGCTGGCCGTGTACACGTTCCACGGGTCGTGGTCGGACGGAACCATCGGAGTCTCCCGGGACACGTTGCGCCCGTCGTCCCCGACCTCCAGCTCCGGCTCCATCTCTATCTCCAGGTCCGCGTCCTCCTCCTGCACGGCCCGGGAGTCCGACACCTCCTCGTTCCGCTTCTCCCGGTGCAGCAGGAGCCGCTCCAGAGGAACCGTGTTCTTCTTGGGCAGGAACAGCGCGGTCTGAGGGAGGTTCTGACCCACAGCGAACACCTGCCGGGAGCCCTCCAGGTTCAACAGGATCCCGGTCCGGATGGAGTAGTACACGTCCCGGTTGTTCTCCAGAATTCTGTGGTTGAACAGACACTGGTCCCTGAGGCAGGTGGGCTGCATGGAGGAAAGGTACAGGGTCCATTTTAATCACCACCACCATCATCATCATGGCAATATAAAATAAATGACGTCACAACCAGTATAGTCGGATTTATATTAGTATGCGTGAAGGTAGTTTTTCATTAGTTGAAAAAAGTTATTTTAAAAACAACTTCAAAATAATAAGCGATAAAGATTTTTTTCCCGAGACAATATTTTGAGATTATTATTTTGCGTCCTGTCATATTTCAAAAAACGCTCAAATAAGTCAAAGTTTTTACACTATTTCCTCATTCTGACAATCATCCATAATGTTATTAGCAATCGGAAATAAGTTCAAATGAATTTGTTATTAGAAATAACAAATATTATAATAGGCACGCGTAAAAAAAAGTACGTAAAACCATATTTCCCCAGCATTTTATTTATTTATTTTTTAACATAAAATCCTGAACTATTGCCAAATTTGCAGGGTTGACAGGGTTGCAGTGTAACACTCCCTTTGGGTGTTGCACTGCGCTCTTTTATTTCATTTTATTCAACAATACAATGTGCATAGCTGTCGCTAAAATAATTGCACTAATGTTAACATTTGACAATATTAAAACAAAAAGGGAAAAAAAAAGAAATTAAAACGGTTTTAAAATATCGCAAACAAATCTTATTTAATTGCGTTTTTGGAGGGGACTAATAGAGTTGATTTTCTTGCTGCAAAGTATACAATCTCCAAATTTTATTTTGAAGACTAACCATCAGAGATGGAATAAACTCATGAGTTTTGTGCCTAAAGGTTGGCTACTTGGTGCGTAAAACATTGAAATAATCATAAATGTATTAATACGTCATGTGCATTTTTGCATTTTATTTATAACTACATGTTTACCCTGAAAACCGTTTTTAATTCATAGGTTGATAGTTCTGAACAACATAAACATCAGTGCGTAAAAAGGAGAATTACGCACGGAGCTGAACGGGTTTCCCTCCAGGTCCATGCACAGGTAGCGGCTGCTCTTCACCCCCATGATGGCCACTCGCTCCCTGCTTTCAGCCTTCAGCAGAATCACACCTTTAGGAGAAAATGATAGGTGATGGTTAGACCTCCAACATGTAGTCACACACAATCACACAGATACCCAAAGTGCGTTTCCTACGAGACGTACTGTATGAAGTCCTGCTAGTGGCTTTGCACACGGTGCCATCCAGTTTGATCTCCAAGTAGAAGTTGTTGAGGTCAGTGGAGGTCTGCAGGTGAATGTATCTCCTTGGGTTGCCCCAGTTGGAGCCGACCAGCGGTGACGGGTTGGGAGCCGAATCCCCGGCAGGAATTCCCTGCAGCACGGTGAGCAGGAGAGCCAGCCGCCTGGTGACGTCCATCCTGGATCAGTGAGAATCTGGGATGCTACGCTGTCCCAAACTTTGGAGACAGATCCTATTTAAAGGCCCTGGAGCGCCACTCCTGCGCACGAAAAAGGAAACTCGCCCCCAAAGCAGATGTGGCCACTTCCACCTCTGTCTGTTGGATGCTGCTGCTGGTCGGACAACACGACTCTTATTTTAGGCTTTGGCTCACAATCCGAAAAAACAAGTCCGTTTCCTAATGTGTGTGCGCGCGTGCGTAGGAGGCGAAACAAACATCATGCAGAAACTACTGAAATCTGTGAATATACATTTTATAGGATGTAGGCACGTGCTGTCGAAGGTTAACACTGTATAGTGTAATCTTTCTCACAGAAATGCATGTTTTATTATTGTAATTAAATACATTTCTTATTTTATTGCACAATTGTGACCATCACCACCGACCCTCCTTGAGGAAGGGCAAGTAAAACTTCATTAGAGGGAGAAAAAAGAGAGGGAAGTGTGACACTTTGTGACGTCTACTCAATTTAAGTTCTCGCACCTGCCAAAGTGTAAGTGTGCACCTTCCACCAGCAGAGGGAGACACCACCTCATTCTGATAACTTCTAAGACAAATACCAACAAGAATATCTGAAATAAAGTTAAAGACTTAAACTAGAGGGAACAAATGGACACACTGTCAATTTAGATTTTGGGGGATTTTAAATTGTGAATGTGGTTAAATTGGCAAAAAATATGGTGAAAAGGGTTTATAAGTATATGTGTAGAAAAGGCATTGAAATTTGATGGAGAAGTGGCAGAAATGGGAGCAATGTAGCAAAAATGCATTAAAAGAAGCAAAAATATGGCAAGAAAAAGTGATGAAAATAGCTTCAAATATGCAGAAAATAGGAAATAATAAACAAAAATGTGTTCAAATTGTTCAAAAGAAGGCATCTGGCGATCCCCTCCCAGTGTCTCATGACCCCAACCCAAAATGTTGAGAACCCCTGCCTTATGAGAATAAAGCAAAAGTGACACATATTGTGCAGCTGTTTGTTAATAAATCAGCAAATTTAACCCAGAATTATCTTTCAGGTAAGATTTATATCGTATATATCGCCATTTTGAGATATGTATTTTGGTCCATATCGCCCAGTTTTAATCATATGGTATTGTGAACTCAGTGTATTGTGCCAGCACTAGAGCCAGTGAACTAAAATGTATTTTTATTTCATAACAGCAGCCTTTATTAATGTATTCTTTTTGTCTGTGAGAAATAACCCAGCTGTGTAAAATATAGGAAAATAAACTAGTGATAAAATACATATAGAGTCAGCATCAGTGTGATATTGTTGAATAATGCAAAGGAAACATGCAGAATTCATTCAGTGGTCAGAATACGACTGTTAGTCAGTGATTCCCAACCTTTTTTGTGTCGTGACCCCATTTTGATATCACAATTTTCTGGCAACCTCAGATACTTTTTTTTCAAACATTACTCTTTTTTTTTTTTTTTGATCATGTTTGATTGTAATATAGTGTTATGAGTAGCACTATAGTGACGAGATGCGACAGCTCTACATTTTTTTTGTTTTTTTGGAGCAAGTGAAGGTGTAGAATGCAGTTGTTTGAGCTGTGTGATGGTGTTTTAATTTGAAAAAGAATAAGAAATTTAAAAAAATATTATTAAACTATGCAATTAACTATTTAATTTTTCTACTGTGTTTTTCAAAATAGATTTATATTTGAGTTGTGTGATGGTGTTTTAAATTGAAAAAGAATAAGAAATTAAAAAAAATAACTATGCAATTAACTGTTTAATTTTTCTACTGTGTTTTTCAAAATAGATTTATATTTGAGTTGTGTGATGGTGTTTTAATTTGAAAAAATAATAGTAAAAAGTGGATTAAATTTTTAATTTTCAGTAATATTTAATACATTTTTTAATTTGTAAATTTTTACACTGTATTTTCTTGAAGTACATTTATATATTTTTATTCTTATTTTATTTATCTGCTGCTGGAACTGCAAATTTCACCTCATGGACAAATAATGGTTATCTTATCTTATCTTATCTTATTTGAGGAAGTGAAAGTATAAAATAGAGTGGTTTGAGGTTGCCTGGTAATCTAAAAAATTACAGAAATGTAATTTTAAACTGAATTTTTTTCTAAATCCTTTACGAGACACTTAAAGCGACTCCATTTGAATTGCGGGCGACCCCGTTTGGGGTCACAACCCCAAGTTTTAGAAACAATTGCTGTAAGTAAACTCAAGTGAAAGTATTTGAATACTTTTAAATACAAAGAGTTCAACAACCCAAAGAACGACTCGTCACCAACAACAGCACGTAAAAAAGAAAACAAACACAAACTTTATTAGTTTCTCAGGAATAAAGTGGACGGCTGTGCACAGCACATACATACAAAAATATTCACAAAAGGCCTTGATATCAAATTATATTTAAAGCATTGCCCGCTTCAAAAACAAGTGAGTGAAGCTGGTTTGTTTTTAACCTAGACTGAGTCAGCAGGTGAGGAGGACAGAATATTAAACACCAGACATTCTTCACCTCGGCTGAAAGATAAGACGACTTATGACAAGCTGTGGAGGAAATAAGGACAAGGATTATACTTTGTTTTCATATTTTTGAGGCAACAATCTGGAGTAAAAGACTCATGTCAGACCCTGGGCATCGTCATGGTGATATGTAATAGAGGCGCGCTTTGATTTGCTTTGCATGCACAATGTTTGTCTCGACGTCAGGTGGTTGTGCTTGATTTGTTTGCTGTATCGGTCGGAGTCTGTTAAGCTTTTCAGCTCTATGGATGATGAGGATGTCAGAAAAGGAAGATGAAGAACTTTGTGTGATGCTGAGTCACTCCCCACAGAAAAGTAGCAGCACCAATACTTGATCGTCTTCTTATGTTTACTCACAGTGTCCAACAATACATTTCTTATGATAACCACAGCTTTACAGAAGTAAAATAAGTTGTAAGAGAAAGAAAACAAATATGTATTTCGACATTAATTGGGCTTAAAATGTAATGTCAGTCACAAAAACAGACAAACACAGTCTTCTTAAGCTTGAGTCACCCAAACAATCTTGTTTTCATGTTTTTATTCATTAACTTGTAGCAGTGCACGTGTGTGTGTGTGTCTTTCTCTCTCCAGGCTCCTCTTATCGCGCTAACTTCCAACATTTATTCAGTGTGTGCTGTACTACGACGCTGGCTAAAGTCTTGCTGGGTTAAATCATAATGGGGGCTAGATCCTCTGTACCCAGCCATGTGCCATTGTCCTTATTTTAACTTGTGTGTGGTGGACGGGGTTTGTATGGGGTGGGTGTATTTTTAACTATGCAAAAGTACTTTGAGCTACATTTCTTTGTATGAAAAGCGCTTTTTATAAATAGATTAATTAGTAACTCAAGCTGAATGCCTAACCTGGTTGGGACCAGGTTTTGTTCTGGATAAGATCCGAGTGAGTACTGAAGTCCTGCCTCCTGACCAATCAGTTCTCTTGGAAAATGACCTGCCCATTGTTAGAAAATCCTGGTTGGTACGTGGATTTGACAGCTACGTTTAGCATTCACGGTGTCAGCAGCTTCCTGCCTGCATTCCTTCCTTTCTGCTTTTTCTGTTGTTTTTAGTCTAAATTATGGATTTTAATTTTTCATATTTTTAAAGAGATTCCTCCATTGTGACATAAGTTGCTCTACAGTTTCTCTGTGATTGTGATTGGTCTGATACTGCAATCTCCACCTCTGTCACAAGAGCGTGCACGTAGCCAGACTGAAATTAACTCGCTTAACACTAGCATGCCCAAGGTTTTCTTACTCCTGCTGCCCTGCCCAGAGGCCGCCAAATGACACTCATTTGCAACTCAGTGGGGCCACCTCTCTTATGTAAATGCAGCCATTCGATCGGAATGTGCAGCTGGGCAGTGACAAACTTTGGGGGTTGGTGTAAATGATGGCCAGTGTTGAGAAACCAGTGTTTCTTCCATGTAGATGATGGTTGTTAATCCAAATAACATTATATGGAATTATTGGATAAGAATGGCCAAATTAATATGAGCCATGTGTGTTGTGATCAATTAATAAACCACAATAAATAAAATTAAAAAAAGAAAAACAGTAGTAAAGCAACCAAGCTCCTGTTTCCTACTCCTGTATTTTCACTATTTACCTTTATTGTTTTTGTGCTTATAAATCAAATGTATTGTTGCTATTTATGGTAAAGCAAGATTTCCGAGTGTGAAAAGGACTGTTTGAGTTCTCACTTTAAAAAGGTAAATTCACGAGGTCCACCATTCACTAACCAGGTCCATGAATTATTTTATTAAGCTATTATTTTACAAATTTGAAGAAAGTGCACAAGATGCACAAAAAATCAATGCTTCAACAGGGAAAAACAATCTCAATCTCTGTTTACACCATCAGTTATGCTGACATTATCCCTCTTGACCTTTGACCCAATGCGGAAGTACTGAACCATTGTGAAAGTTTGAAAAGGCTTATCGTGTGTGCTTTGTGGAAGGGTGGGCGAAGGTGTGAACGATGATGCGCCCACCCTTCCACAAAGCACAATTCACCTCAAGGTGAATAAATAGCCAACTCTGGGCAGATATTTCACTGACTCTGGCAACTGAGAAGCAAGGATGTCAAAAGTTTACAGCTCTCAGCAGGCTTTGGAGATGATCCTAAATGACGCCAACCCCTGTGACTCCGATGGAGAAGAAATATCCCTTCATCTGAGTTCTGACTCTGAAATTTCTTCCGGTAAGATTTTCTAAACATCCTTTTTTTTGTTTGCTGATTATGGCAGTTGTGTTTTTAATGTTTCATTAATCACATCTCAAAAATATGATCACCCTATAGATGAGGAGGATTCGCCATCTTCAGAAAAGAGAGGTCGCCTGGAGACACACGAGTGGCTGACAGAGACGGCAAAAGACGGCACAGTGTGGCGTGAAGAACAGGTCGGAAGGCCTCTCCATCACAGCCCAATTGAAGGTCACGTCACAGATGGAGAGCCAACTGCTTTGGCCAGAAGAAAGGTGACGAGTCGCTTACAGAGTTTCTTCTGCTTCATAACTCTGGAAATGCTTCGGACCATTCAGGAGTGGACTGTCCAGCATGCACTCCAGACACAACATGAGAACTGGTTCATGGCCATACCTGAACTAATGGCGTTCATTGCCATCCTGCTTCTGCGGGGGATTGTCCGCCTTCCATCGCTGCATGACGCATGGTCAGCAAATCTGGGACCGCCCCTGATCAACAGGATTATGGCTCGAAACCGTTTCAAGGACATCATGCAGCATCTACGCTTCGACGACAAGGACACATGCGGTGAACGAGTTGCGACTGACCGGTTTGCTGCAATCTCTGACGTTTGGGGGTCTTTTGTTGCCAACTGCATCACTTCGTACAACCCAGGCAGGCACATCACCATAGATTAGCAACTTTTTCCAACTAAGACTCGCTGCTGTTTCTTGCAATACATTTCAACGAAGCCGGACAAGTTTGGTATCAAGTTCTGGGTGGCATGTGACCTTAAATCCAAGTATGTGTGCAAAATCATCCCATATCTTGGCAAAGACCCCAGTCGTCCACCTGGGGAGAGATTGTCTGAAAATGTGGTGATGAAGCTTATGGAACCGTTTATGGACAAAGGAAGAACTGTTACAACCGACAATTTTTTCACTTCATTGTCACTAGCACGTCGACTGCACAGCCGGAAGACCACCCTCCTTGGCACAGTCAATAAGATTCGCCGGGAGCTTCCAGATTCAGCTAAAAAGAATTTGGCCCGTGAGGAATTCAGCACACAAGTGTTTTCAACCTCTGGTGCCACACTGACTGTTTATGTGCCCAAACGAAAGAAGACTGTCTGCCTCCTCAGTAGCGTGCACAGCGTGGTGGAGACTGAGGCTACTCGGAAAAAAAAGCCGAACACAGTCACCGACTACAACAGCATGAAATGCGGTGTGGACGTCATGGACCAGATGGTTTGAAAGTACACTGTGCGTTCAGGAACACGGCGTTGGCCAGTCGCTGTGTTTTACAACATGATTGACATTGCAGCGCTGAACGCACATGTGCTTTATCAGGCATGCACTGGGGTCAAGGAGAGAAGGGTGGACTTCTTGCTGGAGCTTGCAAATGAGCTTGCCCAGTCTCATATGGCAGCCAAGGAGGTGAATGAGCAAAACCTTCAGCAACAACCACCCACACCTGATGTGGGGAAAAGGGCATTGTGCCAGGTGAAGTGTTGCTGCAGGAAAAACCGTGCCACCAAGCGTTGTATGTATTGTGACAAGTTTGCATGTGGCAAATGCATAAAGGAGGTGTGGCAGTGCCAGAATTGTTCACAAAATCTCTATTAAATAAATTTCACCAAGAATGCAAACAAACTGTTGCCGTCTCACTATTATTACTTACTACTTTCTGTTGCAAAAGTTGAAATATAAGTTGCAACCTCTATGTAGCTGCTGTATGGGAAACACAAAGGAGATTACAAAAGGTCTTTGTGTCCTGGAACCTACCTAGCCACCCCCCCACCCTAGCTGAGGGGGGAGTAGTGGCCTCAGTAACATAACAATGGTCACAAGCTGAGTTGTTCACACCCGCCAAATGACACCAGCTTGGACTTTATAGGTATAGGTGTCAAATGACACCACTCTGGTCATGCTAGTGTTAAAGGCCCACCACAGACTTTGTGACCTAAAGATTTGACCCATATGAGTTACTTTAAATGATTCCTCAGGCCAATATACAGCACTTGACAGTATCAATGCTCCGAGCGGGGCTTCCCTCTTAAAATACCACCCATGTAAGTTTGGAGAAGACAGACCATTGTTGGCCAGGTCATGTGACCTGTGACCTGGAGTATGCCTGGAGAACGTTTCACTTTACGGCAGTCACATGACCACAGACTCTGCTATACTCATGGAGCTAAGGCTTTTGCTACTTTTTTTCACAAAGTGGTGCTTTTTGGTCACTCCATCACTTTATCGCTCCACTGAAGCGATGACCAGGGAACAGTGTGTGTGTGTGTGTGTGTGTGTGTGTGTGTGTGTGTGTAGAAGCGGTGACAGAGGAGAGAGAGAGGTCTGATCACTTCTTTTCCTTTTTCTCCGGCCGTATATTTACAGTACTTATCATAGACAGCTCCGCTTTTATTGTTTAAATGATGAACTTATGGAGTTTCTAAAGGATGAGTTCATTCAGAATGCAGGCTTATTCCAAAAGTTAACCACTTTAATTTTGCCCCCATAAATTGAGGAGGTGTAGTAGAGCCGTACAGCTCTCGGCTGCAGCCGTCTGCACTATAGTGGGAGGGAGCAGGCAGGAAGGGGCTGCTGCCTCGGCTCTACAGTGAAGGACGGGAGAGTTGTTGCTTGAAGTCGCTTAAAAAGTTCAAATTTTTCAACTTTGAGCGACGAGGCCACACTTGAGCTAGTCGTTCAAATCACGCAAGTCACGTCGCTTGAGGGGGGTTAACTTGAGGTCTCATCATTTACATTGATTTGAATGTAATCTAATCGCCCCAGTCACTTCAGCCGCGTTTGGTGTGAACGCACCTTCAGGCATTTCGAGCAAACAACAGATTCCTACTTACATAAAACAAACTTTTTATGTAACTTTTTTCTTTAATTGTGAGTCGATGATCTCTCTTCAACCAACAGGTCAACTACTGTCTTCACACATAATCAAGAGACCAGGGAGGCTGGCCCGACTGACTGTTGATTTTTGTGACAGTGCTGCGGCGCTTGTTTCAACTAGGGGCACTTGACGTGAAAGTTACAGGTCTAGTGCCCCTAGTGGCCAAAAGTTACACAGTGTTGCTTTAAGTGAACATATTTATATCCTGTTTTGTAAGACAGGGGATCTCTGACGGAGAATGTTTGGTTAGGTGAAGCCGCTAACGGAGAGATATCCCAGATATACTTATCCAGCTTTGTAGTACAGGCCCTAAGTTAGAGCCTCGCTCCTGTCATGGTGCGTCATCAGTTATCACGAACTGGTACACTGGCAGGCCAACTACTCTGTTTTTGTTCTTTCCACCTGAAAAACAAAACCTTTGTTTTTTATCTTGAAAATCTTTAGATTTCCTATTCATGGATGGAGGATGAGCTTGAACACTGTGTAGAGCAGAGATGAGATTGTGACTGCGACCCTGAACTAAAAAAGACTGAAAGGGGAGGAGGAAGCTCCTGGTTACAGCTGGAATCCCAAGGTCCTTGTAGGAGGTGGGGGGGTTAGAGATGGGACTGAGCTCAGATATGTGGAACGCTGTCATCGTGGCAGAGCGACATTACTGCACTGACAACAAAGACTAAAGGAGAAATCACTCGTCTTCTCTTCTTGGATCTTGCATTGAATGTTTGTGAGTAAAACGCTGCAGAAAACCACAAACTGACACTGTCAGAGTGACTCAGGAAAGCAGAAACGACGCCAAACTTGTGAGAATAAAGCTGAGCGGACAAATCCTGCAGCGTGCATCCCCAGCTCAGTCCTTGAATGCTCCTTAATTGCATTTTCTTCTGCTCTGTCTCCACACCTCAGCACCACTGCAGTGCTGCTGCAGAGCGAGGAATCCTGTCCTGCACCCCACACACTCACACACACACACCAACATTGAATTTAAAAAAAGGGGAAAAACACCAAAACGCCTTCAGCAGCACCACAGATGGGTCGCTGTGTAGCCCTGAGGCAGCTTTTTATTTTATATGCAAAAATAAAAACATTGTTTTCTCTTTGTTTTCCAGCAGCTAAAGCTGGTCTGTTTCACTCAGAGACACTGAGTGCTCTGCTTTCCTTACCGCAGATTGCTCATTACTTATCGATCTAATTACAGAATAGAAAATAAACCCGAGATAGCCCCCCCCACCCCCCTACTCGGTCACACACACCCACCCTGTGAGGCCCCTCTGTGGAACGTCAGCCTATTTCTGACTCCACTGGTGTCTCTTACATGCAGCTTTTAAGATGGGAGCACCAAGGCACCTTTCAATCGTGCAGCAAAGATAGTGCATTAAGACCTGGACCCCCCCCATCCCTCCATCCTCACTGCCTGACATCATTAATTGGGCTGAAAGGGGGTGGCACCAAGCACTCAAAAGTGTAAAAGAAATGCTAAACTTTGCAGTTACTTAAGCAGAAGTCCATGCATCCCTTAAAACTTGTACATACTTCACGAGGAATGGAAAACTTTGTTCTCTGTCGTACGTCAGTGAGAACTAAATCAGTCAGAGATCTGATGTAGGTGTTGTTTGTGTCGGTACTTTCCCTCCCCTGGAATGGGTCAGTCAGCATACTGTGTGCTGGCATGAATGGCGTGATCTGACACGCTATATACAAAACGATCGACCTTCTGCATCTCTTAGATCAGAAAGTGCTGAACTTTGGATCTTTGAGTAAATTACAGTTCTGAGTGTAAAGGTGTATTCACACCGAACGCGACTTCATCGACTATAGTTGCTTAAATTGCCCATGATGAGTTGCTTGAACATAGTCGCACTTTTTGCTCACTTCATTGCTTCATCGCTCCAGTGATGTGACGACCAAGGAAGTGACTTGAAAAGTTCAACATTTTCAACTTTGAGGGACTTCCAGCGACTTAGATCCCGCGTTTGAGTCGCTAGAATCGTGCACTTCGCTTGACGTTGCGTCATATACACTGATTTTGAATGTATCCCGCGAGACTTTGCTTCTGGAAGATGGATGCTCCAAACCACCTTATAACTCTCTGGATTCCTTTGTTGTTTGATGTCTAATGTGGCAGTAATAATTTTGAAGTATATTGCAAAGAAATGTCTCGTCTGTCTAAAAGTACCGCGCCATGTTTTCTCAGAGAGTGGTCATGTGACCAGGTAGGTCACGTCCTGTGGTGTGTAATTGCGAATAAAGTGTTTCCATTGCGCTTTTGCGATACATTTCAATATTGAAACATCTGTAAAACCTCCTCATGAAAGCATAAAAACTTTTTAGCAATATTTGAGTGTTTTTTTTTAAATTCAGGTATTTCCATGACCAGTTTTTATTGTGTTATTTAGATTTTTCACATTTCCAAGGGTAATAGAAATGCAGCTACTGACTCACTTTACCTTTGTATGTTTACTTTACTGACAATCATTTCAGCACTGTACTGTTTGAGTTAAAGCATCAACAACAAACAGCTCTTGTAACTGACAATGTTTCGGGGTCAGTTTAAACCGATTCCGAAAGCGCAACGTGAATGCAAACCGAGACAAAGCAGAGCAGCCAAAGAGTCCACGACTCTCAGAACTGGAAAGACTAAAGTACGAGAACCTATTTTTCCGTTCTCGTGAAGGATGTAGAAGTTTTAATCTATTGAAGTTGCACTTTGAGGTAATAAAACATATTAATTTCACTCGGTAACAGCAGAGAATGTAGCTCAGCCTCCAGAGGGGAAGTGACACGTGCTCCCGTTACAGCAAGCACCAAGGTAAAGTGAGACCGAGGCGTCCAATCCTCCATCATAAAAACAACAAGCAGCTCAGTGTGACATTCATGTACAAATGAAACCACTAAATATACAGACAGTTACACGTAACAGAATAAATATTTTTGTCACTTTTCTTGCAGTCCCATCGGTGTGTGTTAAATATGCGTCTCAGTGTTACCTGAAAGAATATCCAACATGTGCAAATGACTGAGTTATTGCAGTGTCTCATAGCCGCGGGAGGAAGTGTGTGACCGTCATGGCGGTGGAGGCCTTGTTGCCTCTCTTCACGCGGCCTCGCTTGCTGAGGGCGATGTAGAAGCCCTTGTAAACAAAAGATTCGTAGGCGTTGTAGTTGTTGGCCAGCAGCATCTCCTTGAACTTGCACTCGTCCCTGAAGAACCTCTGCGGGACGAGAAGGTGAGAGCAGAGAAGATCAGCGTTTGATTAGTGTGGTGACGACGCAGGATAAACACAACATCAACAAATGCGGGGTTTTACTTGTGACCTTTATTTTGGCGGGGGGCCTGTTGGACGGCGCACTCGGAGGGGAAACAGGAGGAGGAGGCATGTTGTTGCAAAAGAAATGCCCTTTTCAAATGCTGCCTCTGCTTTTACTGCTGGACTCATAAAACAGGACTGCAGTCACAGTGACACACCATGTTACAATGTTTACAGCTTGGTTTTTGAATAAGCTCCTTCTTAGTCGCACCAAATTTTCTACATCAGGGCGACTCAACTGATCTGGAACAGGGGCCAGTTTATGAAACTGAAACAAGTACAGGGGCCAAATATGTAACTGGTGGTGTTAACTCCAAAACCTCAGATGTAAAGGCCTCAACCTCCTCATATGTGGACATATCAAAGATGGGGATTAGTTCTATAGACTATGTTAGACTTTTCCATGTTTCCTCATTTTTTATCAAAGCATCTATAAAATTCCACGGGTATTGACGTTGACGTTGCTCTCCCTGGTTCAGTACAGGCGTGAAATAAGATGTGGCGCCATCGCTCGTAACAAGATGTGGCTAAGGCGAGAGGAGCCAGGCGGAAAAGAGGTGTCAAAAAGTTAGCATGAGACGTCTTAATGCGATACCAACCCATCACATGATCAGTCCAAAGCTGAGTAAATAAACTCTGTTACTAGGGGTGTAACGATTCATGGATGATATTGGTTAATTTAAAACGATTTGATCCGAAAACAATTCAGTAACTTCTTGGCTTAAATAATAATGTAGGTGAGCTTTCATAGATTCCTGATGTTTCTTGTAAGTTAATCATTTATAAATGAATTATGGACATAAACAAGTAAATAACATTTAAGGGCATATATATGTATATATATATTCATCACATTTTATTTGAAGAAAGTCAAACCAATGGATGTTAACTTCTCTGCTCTCATTTTCAAAACATATTAGGTTTACCTGGCTCTTCTGCTTGTTTTTTCAACATAAAAATAACACAATATTAATATAAAAAATGAAGTGGTACCAACATCTGTACAGGTTAAATGAGCAGTGGTTGAACCTAATACTTTTCATTTTAACATGATGGTTATCATGAGGCTTCTGAGAGCTAATGCTAACAAGCTAACGCTACCATCTGCTACTGCTGCAGTTAACGCTGCCATAAGGGGCTGGTGGTGGACGGAGGACAAATTGAGCGACTCCTTTAGAATATCTCCGTTTGTGCAAAAGCCAAAGCGTTAAAATCTAATGCTTTATTTCCAAGTTGTCTAGTTACAATCAATGGATGACCTTTAAAAACTATTTTAGATCAATATGTGTCATCCAGAAGACTAACTTGCAGAGCACAGATCGATGTAGTTGGATCGTGGGAATATAAATCGATTCATCAATCTAATGGAAGAATTGTTACAACCTTATCTGTTACTAATTTGTTTCAGAAATGTCCTTTAATATCCCTAAGCGTCGCCATCAAGGAGTTTTTAGCCAATCAGCATTCACATATTATGTTCTCGTAACCTCAAGATTACACTTCGTAATTCCGCTCCCATAGAGAGTCTACGGGGAGGTTTTAGTGCTTAATTACGTGTCTTCAGTTCCTTGGACATTATGATGGTATTCCTAAGAAGACCGGGGACATTATAATGAAAGAGGAAGACACCTTAAAACAGAGAAATCTACGCTACCATGGCAACCATCGGATGCCTTTGACTTCAGCACTTCCTTGAGTAATCACACCAAAATTATAATGAAAAAATTGGTAGATTCAAAAAAAAGGTGTTTGTTTTGGATTTGAACATTTGTAAATCAGAAATGTTTGTTTGTCTTGTATTTTTACTGAAAATTAAATACCTTTTTCACTACATGTCCTAACTATACTTCCCACACAGGACTTCAAGATTCACTGATTTAACATCATGTCCCGCCCTGCAGCTCAGTCACAGTTTTAGTCGTCTTTAGTATTTAAAATAGCTTTAACCAGGAGACAAACTGCAAACAAGAAAAGCTATGATTTAAACCATTAGTTAACTAAATTAACACAATGTTGTACTTGAAGAAACATCCATGGAGCATTTTTAGGCCGGGCTACCGGACTCAAAACCCCACTCACATTGTTCTTCTTCTTGTTCTTCTTGTTGTTGTTGTGTACACTAGTTAAAATCGCTACTCCTCTGTTATTTTGTGAACGGATCGGGCTGAAATTTGGTAGTTATAATCTATGGATGTGTATGAATCGATGTGCGGAGCCCGATTTTTGATTTGGGGCACCAAAAGAAAAAGAAAAAAATCGGAAGTCAATTTGTCATTTATTTGCTGGTCAAATATTATGACCGTTGGTGGTACTGAATCATTGGCACATATATATCTAAATGGGTCCCATTACCCCGTATGTGTCACGGGGGGCACCTGGGGGCCCCATTTTTCAAATGACCACTCCTCCGTTAATGCTCGTTGAATTCGGCCGTAATTTTACATGGATGTTCTATGAGCGGATGTCAAGAGCCTCTCAGAGACCTTTTTGTATTCGGTGGAACCGAGTCATTTGACTGAATTCTTGTAAATGTGGTACGTGCTATTCTGCGCGGAGCCGTTCCGCGGGTCCAGCCGTAGTTCATCCAAAGAGAAAATATTTCTGTGTTTTTAATTAATTCAGTGCCAGCCATTTTCAAAATTTCTACCCACTCAGTGCCAGCTTTTTGACTAATTTTTTAATGACCCACAGAATATTTTCTACTATGACAATCTGAATTCTTCAGATTAAAGTCTCTAATTTCATCAGAAAAAACATTTTGTTTCTAGCTTGTTTCATTCTTCTGTAATCAGCAGTTGAATAGAGGCAAGTTTCACACAAAATGCCAGTTTGTGGCAAAAAGCTGAGAAAAACGTCTTTTTCTGAAAAAATCGATTAGTGACTTTGAAACAATTTTTTTTTTTTTGCTTTAGGGACACCTCAACATTGGATTCCTTCTATAAAACTACAAAAACAACACTGAGACCGGTCCTTTTGGTGGCAACATTATTATTATTATTATTTTGTTATCTATGTCAGAGTTGAATGGATTTCTTGTTTTCTCTCACCATCACAACACTCTCAATAGTCCACTTAGTTCCACACATGCTCTGGTCGAGTGTGCGCTGCTGTGAGCAGCTGGGACCTTCAGCATCAACTCTCATAGCACCATTTTCTGTCTCGTACACTCCTTTCCTCTCCCTCTGAGCTCTGCTCATCACGGGCGTTCTCTCATCATCCAAAGGTGCTCTGCTGCCACCTACATGGCACCAGTTGGTCACTAAATCATTGTACAAGCTCAATAATCACAGGAGAGCTGTGTCACACTCCTAGCAACCCCAGCCGAAAAACACAATTCACGTCTATAGACGTGAATGGCACTCAATGAGTTAAGTATGGTTTTTTTTAACTTTGCAAAATAGATGAATTAATTTAATGAAAACATATCATTCTAATCAGTATTTTATTTTTTTATCACCAAAGTTGAAAAACCATCCCTTTTGTATTTAAAAAGTAGTTCATATTTTGAAGTATCGTGTTAAAATCTTGACAAAAGCATATCGTCCCAGCACTAATAAATAGGCTACATCCCCGTCAAAGTAAAGAACAGGGTTTTAATAAGGAAAATGCATGCCTGGAGGCCACTTTTGGATCCCGGACCATGTGTTGAGAACCCCCACACCTACCGTTCCGTACAGCCGTCCTTTGGCATTCATGGCGACGAACAGCTCGCTTTTCATCCCGAACAGACTGATGACGCCTCGATCCACGGTGGAGATCTCTATGAGACCTGCAGCAGACATGGAGTTAGAACTCGTGGTTCTCAAACTTTTTGGCTCAAGTAAAGCACCCCCTTTCTCCTATTCTGAAACCTAGTCCCCCCTTTATCCGACTACAACATTTTACTCACAATTTAGAGAATCTCACTTTGTAAATAAGTGGAATGAAACAGTATTCAGTGCCTCCAGAATAGATTTATTTCTATAGTTTTTATCATTTATACGGTCATCTACAGCCTGGTGTGGGACCAAGACTTACCTTTTTATTTTCAGTTCACGCTCTAATCGAGATCATTTCCGTTATCATTTT